>NC_134495.1:29472384-29567384 GCF_040206685.1 Ascaphus truei
AAACTGTTATGTAAAAAAAAAAATGTCCCGGTTTTTCATTTTCAAAATCTGGTCACCCTAACTGTAGGTGCCAATGAACAATAATAAACAAGAGATTAATCAGGTGGCTACTTAATCATGGACTATGTCTAGACTACAGTATATAAACATGTGTGCTTTAGGAAGCATTTGATAATGGCTTTTCAAACAAATAAATGTTTTATACTGCTTTTTTTTGCATCCACTGTTCTCTATTTGTCATGTTTGCAGCAAAACATGGTCCATCTGGAACAGCTGTGTTACGCCAGCCTAAAAGAGCTTGGATACAAAAGGAGCCAAACTCTTGTTCCAGAAACAATACATTGCTACGCCCTCCAGCACTGCAGACATACAGTAAAAGGACATTCAACATAGATATCCCAGGCTTAATTTTATCATTAATTAGTTGTGTTGAAATATCACAGTTATTTCAACGTGTGTGTGATCTATTATTCATTTCTATATCCAGGACATTTAAAAATCAAGGGAAAGTGTTAAATCTGCATCTGGTCTTGAAGGATTGAAGACCGTCAACCCGAAAATGGCCACCAGGCAAGATGCTCAGAATGATCAGAATAAGATTGGAACGCGTCTACATGAATCAATCACTGCTTGACAGATCACTAGAAACCCCTGCTGTGACCATGGACAGCTGACCCACTCTTTTTTCCAGCGGAGGTTCCACATTATAATGTTTAATGCATGATGCGGGTGGCTTTTGTATGATGACCTTAATAGTCAATCAGCTGATCTCTGAAAGGGAATAGTATCTGACAGTTACAGTAAATTGCCCATGCTATATACCCTGAAAGGTGCTGTACTGCTGGAAATGACTCTTTCCTGGCCTGAAACGGCACAAATAAAAACACTTACAGTAAACAGTAGGAGAGTTTGTCTTATAATTCTTGGAAAGAGCTCATAAAGGGATCTAGGTTCTTATTCATACTATAGTATTTGAGAATAGTATGGTAATGAGGTAGGTATGTATGTATGTCAAATATATAATCGCCGCGCTTCTCCATGTAAGGAGCATGCAGCTGGCGAAGGGATGGCCATACAAATGTGAAAAACAGACAGTGAATCCCTGCCCTTCTCTCTTTGGGATAGCAATAAATGGGGAATATATATAGTAAAAATCTATATGATAAAGGAGACTTTTGGTTTACATCCTTTGATCAAATAATGCCAAGCCTGCTAACCACGTCAAGGTAAGTCTCTATAGCAGGTCCCTACGTGAAATGCATACTAATGTTATGTGAAATAAACCCAGAAGGGGTTAATATATCCAAGCATATGCTTAGATAACAAAGTGCAAGTAAAAACTGGTATATACCAGTGAAGGTACTCACATGTCTGCAAGTAAAGTGAATAGTGAAATAATGGGACCTTGCTGGGAGATTATATACCTAGAAGAAGGAGGGTCTGGCCTCCCAAAGACTTCTCAATATGCAGTTGCAGGTGATTGGCTAAATATATTAATTACACCCTAATAGTGGTGCCCTCTAGGAGTGTGCTGCTTAAATCGGTTAATTGATTAAAATCGGCCTGTATGTATGTATATCTTTATTTATATAGTGACATTAATGTACATAGCGCTTCACAACAGTAATGCACATCACATAATGGTAACAAGCACTTCAGACATAAAAGTAACATTTAGGAAAAGGAGACCCTGCCCCGAAGAGCTTACAATCTAATTGGTAAATTAGTTTATTTTCTTCATCTGTATATCTAGAAATGTGCAACAATGTCACCCAAATTTGTGACCCTTGTGAGATTTGCAGGTTTTTCGATTCGTGCAAAATCAAACTTTTTAAAACGTTTGCAAGCAGGTGAAGCCGTAAAAGTGTTAACAGCGTGAAATATGAATTCTTCTGGGGAGGAGAGATACGTCTCTGAACACAACCGAGATACCTGAGAAACAAAATCATTTTTGTGCAACTGAGCGACGTTAAATATACAAATATGCTTATTTTCCCTGGTATCTCTCCACGTGTTGTATACATGAGTGTTTAGGGAGTTACTGTACAGATGCAGCAAATCTTACTGTTTTGCGGACTTGGGCAAGCTGCGGGACCGTGACCGCCCGGTACCAGAGGATCATCACTGCGGGGGGTCCGATCCGGAAGCATAGAGCCCCCGTAGCATGCCCACGCAGCACCCTCTACAGAGCCGAAGCTTTAAGATTTTTCAGCAGTGGCTCCATAGACTAAGTATTAGTACATCTGTATGTAAGCCAATGGATATTACATAGATCTCCTTTTTTGCGTCTTGCTAATTTTCCATTTTTTTTTAAAGTTCAAGTGAAACATTAGGAAACTGACTATCATTTTAGTTATGAATATGTGCCATTATTAATTATGTAGTATCAATGCAATTTTATAATCTAGACTTACTACTTTACATTTTCTTCACAGATGTTTGGCATATATGTGTTTTAAAGCAGCAGTCTGCTCTGTTTATTTAGATAGAGTTGAAGAAGCGCTCAAATGCTAGGTATAATAACCAATGATAGCCAAAGCCAATGTCCAAGTGTAATCCAGAACACAATAATAGTGAGTGTAGCTAGCAATATAAGGTAATAAGCCTCCTGAAGACGGGTAATGGACAGGAATAACCCCCTACGATCAGTCTCATTGGAGGCAGCCTAGTAGCAGTAATAAAGTACTCACGAATCCTTGGTTTGGGACTGGCAGGATGTGCAGCTTCCAGGATAGCAGATGCAGAAAGTAAAAAAGAGCGCACGATCCAACGGAGCAAAGAAAGGACCCAATACCAAAAAAATGTAAACTTCATTGGGTCATAAACCTAAAATCCAACGCGTTTCCAACGCTGGTGCGTTCTTTATCAAGGATTATATGCTCTGTTTATTTATGATGTATATATATTATATCTATCTAATCCTGAGGAAGGTCTCCATGTGGGACAAAAACGTCGGCTTACGTGTGTCTATGTTTTGAATACAGTTTTTTTTTGGATTAACCCTGTGCAGTTTGCTGTCTCTTTACTGGTCCTTGGATTGGTTCGTATGCTATATTATATCTACAGTATAATCTATATATATTATTTTATTTGTTTTTTATTATTATTTGCTTAACATGGGGGGTCCCTTAGAGATGATCCACAGTCCCTCTACCTCCAGGGAGAGGGAGGGGAACAGGAAAAAACAGAGATGCACAACTGTCACAAGGGAGACTCCAGGAGCGGGTAGGACCTCGGTGGCCGGAACAGCGGGAGCAAGCAAGATTGTTGGGGTCACGGGCTGAGGTTGGTGGCAAGCGGCAAGTCGGATCGTCGTGGGCAAGCAGGGGTCAGTGGCAGGCAGCAAGCAGGATCGTCGTGGCAAGCAGTGGTCGGTGGCAGGCAGCAAGCAGTATCGTCGTGGGCAAGCAGGGGTCGGTGGCAGGCAGCAAGCAGGATCGTCGTGGTAACATGCAGAGGTTCAGCAACAGGAAGGCAGCAGCAGGACGGGAGCAGGAACTGGGCAGGGGAGCAGGAACTGAGACTACGGAGCAGGGACAGGTCTGGGACTTGCTAGCAGGAAACAGACTGGGGCAATCTAGTTAAATAGCAAGGGCATTTAATATGAACAGAACTCCGATACAGAACATGACTGGTACAGGAACAAGCTGCGGCAGAAGTATAGGCATGGAGTCTGACATAAAGCAAAGACAAGGACACAAACAGGAAGCAGGAACTATAAGCACAGAGAAGAGCAACAAGAGGAGACAGATAGACAAACCCCATAGCAGACAGAAAGCAGCAGCACACCCGGTGGACAAGGAATGGAACTATGGCTAGGAGCAGGATGCCTAGGAGACCCTGACAACAACCATCCGGTCAGTATTGAAGAAAAGGGCGACTCAATATTCCAAAAATGCAAGGTTTATTGGAAAAGCAATGCAGAGGTAAAAAAAAATGACCTGATCTGAGCCCCAGATATCTTTTTTCTGGACCTTTACCTCCAGGGAACCTTGGTGCCTGAGCTACAAATGGTTGTGTCGACCAGCTGAGAATACTTTACAGGTGGACAAAAATTGCTATTGGGTCAAGATTGTGGCAGCAGTCAATAGAAAGTTGCAACGCTATTGAACCAACATTGAGTCTCTCTATAGTTTTTTGTCAGATACTGTCTATTTTACCTGCAACCATGGGGTCTCATGAGCATCTTGGTTTGGGAGTGACCTTAATTTGCTGTACCTACAGATGATGTCGCTATCATTTGCAGACTATTTTTCCTTTTTTGGAGGCATGCGGGCCTTCTGCTGCAACATTACCATTATATTCTACGGAAACTCTTGGAGTATGCCTCTGTATCGGGAAGTAGAGTGTCTGTGGGGGAAAGTTAGTCTGGTACATCTGAATGAGCTAAATTTAATGTTCATGGTTTGATAACTTGAATTCTACAAACAGGTCTTGGTAAACATAGCTTGATCAATTGTTAATTAGTTATTCTTTTATGATCTCTTGTATGTGTCTCAATAACAACTCCTGCCCTTCTGGTTTTATAATATTACAAGTAACCAGAGAAATAAACAAAACAATACAGTGTGAGGCACTGAACCATAACTAGTAATTGTGATCTTTTAGTCAACAAAATAATACAGCAGTGGTTTCAAATGTTAACAAAATACAGTAAATAGTAAACACCCTGGTTCTACAGTGAATGGTAAACTACAAAACGTCTTTAGGCAACACGGACAAGTCATCAAATTATTTATCTCACTCTTTCAACTACATTGGTCTTGTAATCAAACAGTCCTGTCTTAGGCTAGGACCCCAGTGCCTGCTGCAGCGCGTGCTATGGCGTGCACTGTATGGACAAGAACCGCCCCTTCAATGGAGCAAGGCACAGTACCTACCTTGGCCGGCGCGTTGCGTGACCAGAGTTCTCTGAAGACAGGAAACCTGTGTTCACAACTTGCGACGGAGCACTGGCCACACCCCCGGCGGTTCAGCCAATGACGTCACCTGGCAGGTTCGCCCTCATGGCCACGCCCCTGTCACACCCCTCCCCCTTACCCCCCATCTTTCCCTATGCAGACCGGGGATTTCAGCTGCATGCGCCGCCGGCCTAGCAGTGAATGCCGGGAAATAAACTATGTTACTTAAAGGAGCAATTCAAGCGTTTTTTTAAAAGAAAAAGATTTGTATTTTTGTATACAGAGGAGTGAAGCAGGCGGTCTCCTGTGCTGAATCCCATACATTTCAGCTCCAGGGATCCCGCTGTTACCGGAGATACTCAGTGGTGGGATTCAACCGGTTTGCACGGTTCATGCGAACCCGTTACTACAATTTCACAAGTTCGCTAATTGAAGATGCTTCATTCTCTTACCTGTGCGGGTGGTATCTCCAAGCATCTCCCGGTATCTTTCCCTTGCATCTCTTCTCAATATGGCCGTGCGACGTCAAATGGCGCCGCGTTGCCATGCCAATGGGGATGCCACGTGACATAACCGCATCACGTGACTTCCGCTGCTATGACAACTGGATACTACGTGACATCACATGGCGTCGCATTGTCATTGCAACGTGGCGCCATGTGATGCTGTGCGGCCATATTTGGAAGATTTGCAAGGGGAAAGATGCCGGGAGATGCGATGCCGGAGCATGCTGGAAAAGGCCGCCTGCCGCCCCATTTGGTACTTTGAGGTCAGGGGGAGCTGTGAAGGGGAATATATGGGGGAGCTGTGAGGAGAAGATCTGCAGGAGCTGTGAGGGAAGATCTGGGGGAGCTGTGGGGGGAAGATCTGGGGGAGCTGTGAGGGGGAGATCTGGGGGAGCTATGAGGGAGAGATCTGGGGGAGCTGTGAGGGGGAGATCTGGGGGAGCTATGAGGGAAAGATCTGGGGGAGCTGTGAGGGGGAGATATGAGGGGGAGATGTGAGGGGGAGCAGGGGTATGACTTAATCTACTACATATCATATTTTGTGTAATGGCACCGTGCAAATTGCTTGCAGAGATAACCCAACCTCCCTCTTTCCTTCTCTTAATGTTATTTTTGGCCTTATGAAAACTACGGGCTGGTCTACTGAACAAACACTCACCAATTCAGTGACCCCAATGAAATACATTTTCAAGGATATAAAACTGATAAATATTAGCTTTAAGTCTTTATAGCTTAAGGAAATTATGGTGTGAAGTTGTTTCTTCCTAAACTAGGAAGAATCACACCTTTAAATGTATGTTAGCTCATGTCTCACCATATTGAAAAAGCGGGAGGGAATGTCTAAAAATATTTTTATAAAGATTGGAAATATAAATGCACAGTTTTGTTTGAGACTAATCAGTGTATTTGCTGTAAATTTTGGTTTTCCAAGTACTAGAGGAGCATGTTTCCAATCAGAACATCACTGACATTCTGATGATAACAATGTTTTGTTTAACAATCCAGGATGGACCATTGTATAGCAAACTACATTTCTCTGCAGGACCAGATAAGCTACAAAAATGAGAAAGCAGAGATGCCGCAGTTGGGCTTAAACACGACAGGGTAATGGTTTGAACAATAATGTTCATTATAACTAATGCCAAACCCAACAGTGGGTACTAGACAAATGTCCTTTCAGTACAAGATAGTTCCATATTATGAAAAAGGATTAAATTGCAAATCCAGGTATGTGGTAAAAATGTAGATGTACTGTAGCTTTTGAGATTGTTCCCCCAGATAACACAACATACTCACTGTTCCCGGCACCGCAGTCGGAGAAGAAAAAGTCTGCTGCGTTGGAAATAGTGTCTGCCACGATTGGGCTGCAGGGTGTCCATGCTTCCGAATTGTATCCTCATCAGTGTTTATCCCCTGGTGCTACAACCACAGCGGTTACGTGACCTCGGGTGGCAGCAGCATTGGAGACAGTAAGGTTAGCTACATCATTATCCCGTTGTAACCCAGAGTTTCCTAAGATTCAATAGCATATCCCACCAACCATCATAATGCACCTGAGGGAACAATGAACCCAACTAAACATCTAACACCATATAGAGTGAGACACAGTGGTGAACAATACACAACAGCTAATGTTGGCACCCTTTTGGATGCCACTGTTATAATTCCATGTAAAGGCTTTCATGTCTGGTAACAGATTACGTTCTTATTCACTTGATCCACATGGAAAGAGTTTGTACCCACACCTGTAGAACCTTTTCGGCTGAAAAGTGTGTCCCAAACGCTGAGCAAAATAAAGATGTTTCAAACTCTAGTAAAAGACAAGTATGTTGTGTAACCCCCTTGTAAGTGCATGCAGCTGGCACACATACACTGCCCCCTGCCTGGCTCCTCTCCAAAGTGTGCTCAGGGTGTGAATTGTGTTGGACACTGGAATGGAGAGACTAGCAGAGAAAGAGAGTCTTTAAGAGTCCCTGCCTGAGCACGCAGGGGCAGAGCTGGTTTGACCCTGAAGGACCTCTGGGTGATTGGGAGTGATTATGAGCCAGTCTGTGAGGAGTGAAACTCATCAGACATTGAATGATCAGATCGCAGATCGACTCCAGGAGTGGAGTCAACGCTGAGCTACCTACAATTGGGGAGGCATGAGTAGCAACTGAGGGGACCCTCTTCCCAAGACAAGTAATGGTGGACCAAAGTCTTTGTGAAGCACAGGCCTCATACATTCAAACACTAACTAAGAGCTCCAATGGTGTGCTGGCACCTATACATAGGGTCAGGTGGTCACAGGGATAGAAACGGATACACGTCTATATATTGTGTATGTATGAATGATCCTTCCGTTTTGGGATCACATGTTATCTTAGTGTCTAAGAGAACATGCTATAAATATTCTTGTGTTATTTACATCACAGGGGTAATGTATGTTTCCATGTGTCTGACCTACGGCCACATGTTGAGTAATAGTATACGGTAGGAGGACTCTGCACCCCACCTTAGCACTGGGAGGGGAGGAGAAAACAAGGGGTTACCATTGCAAAGGAAAAGCCAGGACTCCGTAGCTTGATGTAAACCCTTCTAATATTTTCTTAGAGCGTCAATTTGGGTCTATTATAACGAAGGAAGGATTGTATATAAACAATTGTGTGGTTGGTCATGTTACTGTTCGTACATGGCATGGTCCTGATGTAGTAGACAAGTGGACAAAGTAATAACGTCAGAGCGTGAAATAAAATGGACACCTTTGGGTTTTTTTCATTGACAACTATTATTCAGTGGCCAGACTCTCCTTAAAGATCTGTACAACTCACTTTTATTAGAGATAGAGATCCATTTATTCCATCCCCACCAAATTATGCTTTAGATTTACAATTTGAGACGTAGGCAATACTAGAGAAGAATGCAGTGCTGATTGTCCTCTTGGTTTTTGAGGAGTGCTAGATTTTCACTGACAACTATAGAAGGCAGCTGCCTGAAAACTCACCTTTGCAGAAAAAATATACTTAATTTCACACAATCAAAAAAGCCTCTAAAAGGAGAAATTCCCCATAAAATGAAGCACTCAAGGTCAATCAATACTTCATGTAATCACAAAACGTTGGTATGTCACAGATGGTTTTAAAATAACAATGTTTCTTTAAAAAGGATCTCATTCTAAACAATGTATGTCATGTATTGGAGGTATGCATACAGTACATCAGAATCAGGTATGCAAGACTTCGACCAATTACTTTCAAGAAGAAACATGTCTTGAGTGTGAATACATTCCACGTACAATATACAGTTGACACCAAGCAAACTGTGCCTCCCTACTTCTCAATTTGAATCATACATTACCTCTCCTAATGCAACGAATAAAAATGTGCAGAAAAAGATAAGGATTAAAAAGGCATTTTTTCCCCAGAAGATCAGTGGAAATCACTTTTAATAGAAGTAATTCTATTCTAATGCAAGATTTCTATGTCTTCTATTAATTGTATGTACCATGTCCTGCCGAGCCCATGTATGCAACACATTACAGTAGAAACATACACAAAATGAAATATACATAGAATAACATACTGTATACAATATAGGAATAAGAACATTAAACATGAAAGTCATTGTGAGTATTGGGCAATTCATGTACAACAAAGTTTATGCAGGAGAAAATGTGGAGAAGTAGCGATGCACCACCATCCATCTGTTCAATAATGAAAAAGAGGGTGACTCAATCTTTCAAAAATAAGTGGTTTATTGGAACATGTTGTGCAGAGGTAAAAATGACCTTATAACAAAGATTATGATCTACTGGTATGATGAAACATACAATACACAGACTACAGGAATACATGAATGGACAATGAAACTATTACTTAACTTTTTTAACTACAGATTATATTTTTTTTTTTACAGAATTCAAACCACTGTGTCTTTCAAAGCCGATCCAAGTAATTTTGTGCTCTGGGATTCCCTGGTCCCAGAGATTCGTACTGGTTAAATTGCAGGTATTTTCCTGTGGCAGGATAAGGTTGCAGCTTCATACTGGAAGGCCATTAAAATGTCCATGAGGGAACACCGCTAACTAGACTGGTAAGTATTTAAGGAACGAGGGGGAAGGGAGACCCCAGAGCCAAGAATATAGCACAGTGTACCTCTTGAGGACAACCCATCTCTCATTCTGTAATAAAAATCCATAGCTAAATTGGCCGGGATTGCTACTTTCATGAACAATGATTATTGAAAAAACATTTATTGCTGACCACTTTTTGTTATGCATGTTAATCATTATAAGGTAGATTTTTTTTTTTTTTTTTTAAAGTGCGAAAAGGAGATAGCAAGGAGATGTTAGACAACAAAGTAAAAGAGGGCACCAAAAGAATGAAGGAAAAGGAGAGGTGAGAGAAAAAGAAAGGGAGAAAAAGGGAGAGAGAGCGAGAGAGAGAACGAGAGAGAGAGAGAGAGAGATTGTAAGTATATACACTGACAACTAATAACTATTCCAGAAGCATTTTCAACGTAGACCCTGTTTTACATCTCCCTGTTGTTGAATGTGAGAAGTCTAAAAGAAGAACATTAACAATAGTTTTTAAAGGACTGGCATATACAAAGGTGATTGGAAATGTACAATGTAAAACGTTAAGCCAGTTAGAAAGCACGCCAATGGCTTAGGGCCAGCTGAAAGGGTCAGCTGCACATGACTTTTAGATGCGATAAAGGGTATCCGCGTTTTACAAACAGAAATGTACCAAAGGCTTAGAATATTTGATTATGGCCTCACCAAATCTAAACAGAAAGAGAGTGAATTGTTGGAGATTGGGAGGGGATTGTGATCCAAAGGTTAAAAAAAGCTTTCCCTTAGATTGAACAGAGGGGGAAAAGTACAGCTGCTTTGTGGTGTGATGAGGGGGGGGGGGGAGGATAGGATGGAAAGTCTGACATTATAAATGTTTATTGTTACACATTGCAACAATGATGTAGGGTAATTCTATGCTACTTGTCTTTATTATGTTATATTCTTCTGATATCACTTAAAGTTTCAGAATGACATTGTTCCAAAAGGCTGTTGTTCTCTGGTCTCTCAGGCTACGTCCATAATGCAGGAGACAGCGCGAGTGGCGTAGCTTGCGCTGAAAACAAACGCTAGGACGCCAATGTATTTATGTGTAGTGCGCGTGCACAAGCGCAACAGGGAGACCGGTGCTTTACGCAACAAGCAAGTTTGAATTTCCCGCACGACGGTTGGGTCACATGAGAGATTCGCCCAATGAGGGCAAACCAGCTCTGTGACATCACTGCCGCGCCCCCCAGCACGTTTCCCTGTCGCCTCTGCCTGGCGGACAGGAAATCTCTCCTGCTGCAGGCGGACGTGCGCTGCGCCGAGGCGCGCAGGCACGCCCGCTTCCACTGTAGCCGAGGCTTTAGGGAGTATTTTTCTTGAGCTTCGAGATAACAAAGAAAATGAACCTCACTTTCGCTACCAATGAAAATTAAAGAAGTTAATGCATTGTGGTGCAACATTAGGGATGCCAAATGTAGGGCTTTTGGACCAAAAAAAACAAACTTTTTCATGCAAAGTACAGAGAATGAGGGCCAGTTGAAATATACTTAATTGCTGATGCTGATAATGAGTTAATTGCACATTCTTACTTCTTGCTATTTAGAAGAATAAATAGAATCAATTCCATTGGATTTGCAACATACATGCAAACATGCAGCGTTTGACAGGGGCTTTTTTAAGGATAGGGGGTTAAAGGAATGTCCCTAAGTGAAATAAGAATGTTTCTGGTCCTATTATCATGATTGTTTATTTGTATAAACATAAACAAACATTCCACAGCGCAGTACAATGTGGGAGGGAGGACAATAACATCGTATGACAAAAGAGTACATACATGTTAGGACAAATAGAGACAATAGGGAGGGGGCCCCTGCCCTAAGGGACTAGAAGGAGGGGAGGGGAGACACAAGGGATAGGATTTGTATTGGAAAAAAAAGGGACACATTTGAAAGAGCAATTCAACAAAACAGCCTTAAAAAAAAAAAGCAACAACGTATCAATGTAATTGGCATCTTTAGAAAGATTCAATCACCTTTAAAGCAGTAGTCTGTGTTGCTTTTTATTTATTTTTTACATTATCTGAAGAAAGCGGGTCGCGGGGGGGTGAAGTACAATAGGAGGGCGTTTTCAATGACCATTACAACTGGCTGGAGTGCGTTTCTTGTGCTTTTCATACTATATAAATTTAGGTGGAAGTGACAAATTGTTACATTCGCCAATTAGCAATGTGTATGTTTCTTGTGGCTGTGACGGTTAAATAGAAGCATCACATATTCATACCTAATTACTTACTTTTCCCCTGTATTCTTTCATAAGTAACAATCTTAGGGGCTTCATCTCTACGCGCCACTCACCAAATTAAAGAGTAGACTCAGATCGCTGTTAGATTTGCTAACATTTGAGCAGTGGCATGTGGTCAGTAGCCCACGGCAATATACTAAATTAAAGGCCTAATATAGAAACCTTCTCCGAGCCTGACAAATAATGAATTGAAAACTCAAAGCCCCGCAGGACACGGTCTGGCATAGAGCTAGTTCATAGCAAGCTGCAGAATAGCAACAGTCCCTTGGCTGTCATTCAGAAATAAAGGAGTTGTTTAATTTTATTCACCGCAGGAAGCAAAAACAATAGGATCTCCTTTAACTAACAATTAGTTTCTGGAACATCTCATAGAGGAAATCCATCTTTACACTGATCCCCTTCACATCCCTGGAGCATGATAATTCCATTTATTGCACTGTAGGTGTATGCAAATAAAAATGTTACGCTTTCAATTACACTTTAGGAGAGAGGGGAATAAATATTTGTATATGATCGAGTCTTAGCTAAGCCAGGAATCCCACACGTTTGATTGGATAGGTTGTCTACGGCACAGTGCTTGGCAAGGTTTTTTGGCAAAGCATGGCCTACTTTACGTTGTATCACAAAGCAAATAATACATTTATAGGGGATTATTCAGAATACATTGGGTCTTTACTGATTTGAAGTTACCTTGGTGTGGTGGGCAAGGTTCCCATACTTTGGACAAAATATGTACCCAAAACCCCAATTTAAATGAAATGTTAGCAAGAGTTAAAGATGTGCAGGCTTTCATGCAGATGTAGCCAGATTTAAATTGGTTTCGGCTGGGAGAAGCCGCGGGATCCCAAACGCGGCTTCCCCCGGCAGTGGGAAATCCTCACCGCGGGTCGGTCCCATTCAGAAGTAATACACCATCCGCAAAGATGCCGGGGGAAGCCAAAGGCTGGTGTTTTCACTGAAGCGGAGGCTTTCTCTTTTTAAACTGTGGCATCAGCAAGCAAGGCTACATCTGTAAGCATTAGGAATGGGTCAATAATTATGAAGTGTTGGGTTTTAGTGAATTTGGATGTGTGTTGATTTTGTGCTTTTTGGTCAAACCTCAAAGCAATCCAGTGAATTATATAAAAAAAAAAAATGTAAGTGCTGTTTGTACTGGGTGAGCCTAATACACATGGGACAACATAATGTAACCACTTTGATGCCCAAGGCTACCAATTAATTGCAAAAGAATGCCTTCAAGAACCAAATGCGTTATCATATGACAAACACCCTACAAATAAAACATATATTGAGCATTTAGTAGCCCAAGTATCTGGCTAGTCATGGCTTGACCATGACTTGCTGGCCATGTGGGGTTTTAAGGTGTTAATATATCCGGTGATTTTTAATATGATGTATTTTATCACATACTTGAGGTTGGCTAGTCTCATCTTGCCTATGTACTGTGTGTATGTATGTGTGTATATATATATATATATATGTATATCAAATGGAAATATTACTGTGTGCTCATTTGCATGTATTAGACAGGTCTGCAACACACACACAGTATAGGCAAGATAGCCCAAGAAATGCATCTAACATCAGTAAAATGTGCGTTATTTTATTCAATAACATGTAACTCGATAAAATTAACGCATAGTTTTTTGTTCAATGCATATTTATTACAGTACTTTATTGGAGTATAGTCCATCTAGGCCTACACATCAAGACATTTTCCCTCTTCCACTAAATGCGTCAACGTACATTTACCAAGCACTTTGCTGTACTTTTTATCCCATATGCATCGGCTTGCTATTTGGGGATTGTTAGAGAGGACATAGCTAAAGCACAAATTAGGAGATAAAAGTTTGCGCCTCTGTGCAGCACTTCTCCTTCCTTCCATCTGTGTCAAAAATCTGTCAAGTTTAAGTGGGTGTCAATTTCTGGCTTTTAGCAAACTGCTAATATCAGGAAAGACAGGATAAGCTATCAGCAATTTGGGCCGACCAGCACGATGGTCTAACTAAAGCAAAAACACAAAATATAACACTAAATAGGGCCTTGGTCAAGACAAGTATACTTAACCCCAAATCCAAGTGAACGCTTCTATAACATCGTTGACCTTTTTGACTGTAGTTAGGGTTCCCGGTGTCCGGTATTGAACAGGACTGTCCTATTTTTGGATACTCTGTCCAGTAAAAAATGAGAGGTACTGTAATACTGGACATGTATGTGTCCGGTATTTTCCTCCCTGGACATATTGACCTGACGCACCTTTCACCATTGAGTCCAGTATTTTTGGAGAAGCCACCTGGCAACCCTAACTATAGTAGTTATTTTGGTGTGTTTGGCTCTATCTGTTTTGGTATTGCAGACTGCACCATGTGTAAAAAGTCAAACTGTTTCCTACATTTGACATAATTACGCTCTAACAGAAAACGGTGCAATGCTTTTGAACGTTCTTTGCTTCAAAATTGCTTTCCAAGATTTTGTTACAGAAATTAAAGTGCACCGAAATTGTACCAGATCTTTATCAGTGTGCCTCCTTGACCTTAAAAAAAAATACCCCTTTGAATAAATAATATAGCTAAAAACCATACTGTAGACTAATTATGAATGTCAAAACAGTTTCTTGATTATTTACTTTGGAATAGAAATCTCTTGATTCATCCAGGATGAACTCCCATGAATGTTAATTCTAACCCAAAAGAGGTCACCGGTGTCTAATTTTAGCACAACTTCCTAATAATTAAAGTATGATTCAGATGTAGATAGCGGACTATTACAACCTCTGATTATATTGTATATTTTTGTATCTCTTGACAGATAGTATACTCTATATATTAATGTTAGATAAAGCAAACATTTCCACCACCGTTTTTTTAATATCAATTTTTTCACAGAATTTAAATGGGCGGGGGGTCCCTCCTGAGATAAACCATACTATTTTTTTGCATTGGGGACCCCACAAGCCCCATGAAACTTAGGGGCCTATGCAGAGAGCAGCGCTATTTCAAAACTCGCCATTTTTTGGAGAAAATCGCGCAGAAAACAGCAGAAAATGGCGAGTTACGAAAAATGCGCCAATTTTTTTTTTCTATTTCTAAAACTCGCCTCGCGGCTGGCGAGAACCTCCATCTCGCCGGTTTTAAAAATATCCTTATGCAGAGAGGCGCGAACGGCATCTAGCGGCTGTTCGCGCCAATAAAATGGCGCGATTGTCTCCTTTTTGCCTCGCCAGAAAAAGTTGGCAAGAAGCTGCCGCTCGCGGCCATAGCAAAGGGAAAAAAAAGGCGCAATTTTTTTTTAACACATTTCTGCAGCGCGCATCTCGCCAATTTAAACTCGCCACACGCATTCATGTTAAACATAGCAGAATTCGCACATTTCTGCATATGGAGAATAAAACTCTCCAAAAAAGCTACTTTTTATTAAACTCGCCAATTTTAAAATTCGCTGCTCTCTGCATAGGCCCTTTACTGTTTTAATTATCTCCGTCCTTCCAGGAAATAAAGTGATTGCGTCTTCCTATTGGACGATAGTCGAAGCAAAGTAATCACCCCAATGATGTTGCAGCTTCATATTGGCCCAAGGGGGGGAGGCTGATTTGATGGACATTTTGATTTTTTTTTAATGAAAATGTATCTCGGGAATTAAGAGGTCCCCGGAGCTAGAAAGTGTGGATCAGCTCCAGAGAAAACCCCAGTTTTAATTCGGTGAACAAAGTTGATGAGCAGGGGGATTGCTGCCTCAAGGTTACATTTAGAACTTGAAGTGGTTCATTACTGACGTACTCTAAAATATAAACTTTATACAGGGCCAAACAGTAAAGAGATATTTATACAAATTTGAAAACATTAACCTATTCTGCTCATACAAGTACAGTTCAAATCGTGTGTATAGTTCTGTATCAAAGACCATAATGTCTGGATTCACTACAATGTACAATATCTGTTCAATACACCCTAACGTCAAGATTGCAGCATTCACCTACAGGCTATGAAAATGTTTTGGGTGTCTGCTAAGCACTACCTTGGGGATAATGTAATGCCATATGGAATTAGACTTTAGTACTTTCATTAATGTCTCTACATTCCACAAAGTCTGATTTTTGGCATTTAGATTAATGCAGGAGACAGGGAGGGAGAGGCTGCCCCGGCTCTCGCTGCCTCCCTTTTCTTTGAGACGAACATGAAGCAAAGATGGATCACAGAATGGGACTCCCACATGCCAGCACATTCCATTCCTCCCGTCCATGTATGCTAGCCTATATCATACTTCATGAACCAGAAGAGATTCATTGTACATTGTAAAATACAAGAAGAAAAATCTGCATTTTTAACCGCTACAGTTACTTTGTACCATACGTTTAGCTCTATATCTTACTAATATGCAAGTTAAAGCTTTGAGGTTCTACCCTAGTAAGGTAGGGGTTGGAGATCCAGTATATTTAACACTGTATTTGTTTTCAGACAAATCTCTGTCCTGAAGAGCTTACAATTAGATTATTGATGCCTAAAATAATTTTAAAAAAAAGAGATAAACAGCCATATTTACTAAGTGGTGCTATTGCATAAAACACCCTCTGGCGCTGTAAGACACCATATGGTTAGGAGTGCCAGGAGGCTTCTCTAAAAATAATGGGCATAATGGTGAAAGGTGCAACACGCTCGAGACACACACACTTCACCGCTCCATGCTGCTTCCTGACACCACCTCCTGACTGCCTGCATAAGCCTAGCACCAGTCCTGCTCTCTCCCTGCTCGGGGAAATCCCATGGCCCCCCAAGACAGTCAGGCCACTATGTCTAGAGAGGTAATACCGGACACATACTTGTCCTGTATTAGCTCTAATTTTTTACAGGACAGAGTGCCCAAATACAGGACAGTCCAGTTCAATACTGGACATCTGGCAACCCTTTGGTCCATTCACCAATTTGTATATATGTGTTCGACTACACCGATGGAACAGCCTTCAAGCCAACCTGAGCCCCACACTAAGGGGGCCCCGCGCTCTTCCCCACAACATTAAAACTGATTGCCAGGGGTAAGGGGTGCGGGAGGGGCCTCTAAGTGCCTCTTACCTTCTCTCTGGCTTCTCCTCCTGCATCTTCTGATTGTGACGATGCATGAGGAGCAGGAGGAGACTCTCTCCCCCGTCACCGAGCCCACCAAATTACAAGCCAGCCCTGTCGTGGTAAAATATTTTTAATGAATATCACAAAGAGCTGACACTTAGTTACTTAGTATCACTGCCTTTGAAGCATGTGAACCAATCTTTTGATTTCTAAACACATTATTATTATTTTTGAGAAACAAATCTATAAATGTTGTATGGTAGTTGGTTTTATTAAAGCAGAAATCTCTGCTGCTGCTGTGTACTGTATATGCACAGATTTGTACATGTAGTATGACCGGTAATCAGAGAGAAACAGACACAGTTTGCAGCAGGAGTGTAATTCACTGTGGTTTATATTGTCCACAGACAAAACAAATAACACTTCTGGGTACACTGTCCCTTTAAGGCAAAGTCATAAAAACATACTAGGCTCAGGAGGCTAACTACAGAAATTAACTTTGATAACTGTCCCTGGCTAAGCTGGTTCCCCATTTCAGCATCAAAATGTGCAGTTGAGGTTCAATGGGTAGCCCTTACCCTCTCAGGTATAATAACTGGGCCAAGCATACAGCAGTCCTTTTGGAAGGTGGACTGCTAGTGTTTCAGGCCTCAAGGCTGACAGCCTTCTCTCAAGCCTCTGTGTGAGACACTGGCTGTACTCTCTGGCTGCCTTTTATAATCTTTCAACTCAGGTTAACTGGTTGCACCTGGAAGCTCTGTCAGCAGACATTAACCCCACCATGCTGGGAATGGAGCACGTTCTAATCTGCTGACATAGAAAGAATCTGTGACTGTCATAACACATACACACACACACACACACACACACACACACACACACACACACACACACAATGGAAATATAACTGTATGCTCATTTGCATGTCTTAGGCAGGTCTGCAACCCTGCCTTTCACCATTATCACCCAGCATACAGTGCTTCCACTGCAGCAAGGGATTCTGGGAAAGGGCATGCAAATAAGCACACTGCCACCTTTTTCTTCAAAACCATTTAACACATATACACATTAAAAAAAAGATACTCTGTGCATTCGATTGACTTAACAGTCTTTTGCTCAATGAAAATGTCCCCCTTTGCTGCACAACTTGGAGTGGGCAATAGACACTTCTTCTCATAAAAGGAGACCAAAAAACACAAGATGGTACAACAAGGGTTAAAGTTAAGATCTGTATTAAAAGTAGCACAAGTAACAATTCTCAGTAACAGAGGGTAATGCCAATCGCATCGCATCTTCCTGATTGATGATAGTCCAGCAGTAAGTCATCTTATTTTAATACAGATAATCATTTCAACCCCTTGGTGCACCATATTGTATAAATATGAATATCGTTTCTGACTACAATTTTGTAGCCACTACACAGCACACTGTATCCTTCCAGCCTACGCCTGGAAGTTACAGGCTCTCTCGCATGTGCTACTCATGGTAGCTCTGTATATAACTTATAGTTTGAGTGTATTTTTTTGTGGAAGTCGTTTTCTTTCTTTGCGTTGTCTAAAGCTTCTGAATTATTTTCGCATTTAGGGTCCAAGTTGCACATCCATACGTGAGCAAGGGTAGAATGCACTGGTCAAAAATCTTCCTCTTGAAGCACAGTGGAAGGTTACCTTAAAAGATTATCTCCATTCTCCTATTTATTTCATTCAAAAGGTTCCCATGCATTATATTTGTCGCTGGAGGTCTTCGACTTGTGAATAAAATAATGTCAGCTACAAATCGTAGGTGACTCAAGTATTCACTGTTGATTTGTATCCCTTTTTTCTCCCAATCCAATGTCTTGAACAATTCTTCAAGTGTTGCTGTGAAAAACTCTATTGACATGGTTTCTCCCTGCCGCACTCCCTTGCAGATTTTTATATTACATGAAGATAATAATAATAGCATGTTCTTGTATAGCACTGCTAGTTTTACGTAGTGCTTTACAGAGACATTTTGCAGGCCCCGTGGAGCTTACAATCTATGTTTTTGGTGCCTGAGGCACAGGGAGATAAAGTGACTTGCCCAAGGTCACAAGGAGCCGACACTGGAAACTGAACCAGGTTACCCTGCTTCAAACTCAGTGCCAGTCAGTGTCTTTACTCACTGAGCCACTCCCTCTCTGATACAAGGAAGCTAATGGTTGACGTGGCATTTTCGTAAATATTCCTTATAATATCAATGTACGCTACTTGAACACTGTCTTCTTAATAGATTTAAAACCTCTGAGGTGTAGGCAGAATCAAATTCTTTTTCATAATCTATGAATCCTAAAGTGAGTGGTAGAACGTATTCATTACTTTGGGAAATCACTTCTTGTACGACTTGGATGTCGCCGGTTGTGTTACATTCAGTGTTAAATCCTGCTTGTTCTCTAGGCTGGGCGAAGACCGGGGTCTGTTGCAGCCGATTAGCGAATGTCTTCTTAAAAATCTTGTAAGTAAAATGCTTGTTCTAAAGTACTTATGGTCTTCTTTGCCTCCTTTCTTGTGAATGAGGATAACTATGGCGTTTTTTTAAGCATGTTCTAGTATAGCGCTGCTAGTTTTATATAGTGCTTTACAGAGACATTTTGCAAGCCCAGGTCCCATGGAGTTTACAATCTATGTTTTGGTTCCTGAGGCACAGGGAGATAAAGTGACTTGCCCAAGGTCACAAGGAGCCGATACCGGGAATTGAACCAGGCTCCCCTGCTTCAAACTCAGTGCCAGTCAGTGTCCTACTCACTGAGCCACTCCTTCTCCTTTGTTATTGTATTGTCCTATTCTTCAAGCAGCATGTAAAGAGTTTGCAAGGATTTTCTTTCCTTCTCCAGCCTCTTTCAAGATTTCAGTTTAAATGTCATCTTTCCTGGGAGCCTTCCCATTCCTGATGAATTTTATTGCCTGTGCAACTTCTTCTGGAAGGACGCATGGTACATTGGTGGGTTCTTCCCCCTCTTCCTCTGCTGGATTATGGCCTATGTCACCTGTGTTTGCGTACAATTTCATGTAGATGTCCTCAACTTTCTTTATGATACAGTCTTTTATTGTTGATCCATCGTCTTGTTTGATTGCAATGATTTGCTTCTTCCCAATCATAAGTCGCTGTTTAGTTTTTAAGCCTTTGCTATCTTCGATAGTCTTCCTCACCATGTAATTGCTACATTTTCTTGTATCTTCAGTTATAAGTTTGTGAATCGTCATGCAGAGCTCTGCATATTCAATTCCTGTTCCTGCATCTTGGAATTGCTTCATTTCTTATCGTCTCTTCAGTAACTGCTTTGTCTCATCTGATATTTTTCTTATCCTGTTTTTTGTTGGCACTACAATCTTCGTCAATTCCTAATAATTGTTTGTTAAAGCATACCCATGCATTTCGAGCGAGCTGGAGGGATTTTTCAGCTCTAGTTGTAACTCTCTGCGGTTATTCTTGAGGTTCTTGATGCTTATTGTTTTTGCCTTCTTTTTAATCAGTTTTCTTATTTTAATCTTTGCATCGAAATTTGCAGCCAACCAATCAGTGATCACTTCTTGTGTCAAACCGGTGAGGGACTGTGCAGTCTTCAATCACGTGTTTCTTGTTAGCTAGGACAGGGGTGTGCAAACTTGGGGGACAGATTTTAGGGGGGCAACAGATTTTAGTGGGGGCGTGGCGGTTACAGAGGCCCCGCACTATTCAGTGTGAGGCATCTGTAAATTTACTTACCAGGCTTTGGTCCACGCGTCTCCATGGCCACAGGAGTCAAATGACGCCGCGGGGTCATGTGACATGACTTCTTTTGACGCTGCGGCGGCATTTGACACCCGTCGCCATGGCAACGTGGCGGGTCACGTGACGTGACATCACATGACCCCGCAGCATTATTTGACACCGCATTCTAGGTAAGGAGGGGGCACGACCCTAGGGAAGAGCAGGCAGCGTGGTCGCAGCCGAGGCAGTTTGCGCACCCCTGAGCTAAGAAATAGTCCATTTAATTTTTTATTCCATTGGGTCCATTACATGTCCATTTTCTATTTAGATTCTTCTTGGAGAATGAATTAATGAAGTTTTCACGTTCTGCAAACTCTACCAATCTTTCTCTGCGTTAATTTCTGTCACCGTGACCATACTTACCAACTGGTGCTCCGTCTTTCTGCTGGGCACCAATTTTTGCAATGAAATCTCTCATTATGATATTGATGTAAGAATTTCCTTTTTTGTAAATTTGTTTGATTTCATGGTAGAAGTCTTCTACAGTGTATGTATGTATATCTATTTATATAGTGCCAATAATGTACATAGCGCTTCACAGCAGTAATACACGTGACAATCATATAAATAACAAATAATACAAATAACACATAATGGGAAAAGCTTCAGTCACAAAAGTAACATTTAGGAAAATGTCCCTGCCCCGAAGAGCTTACAATCTAATTGGTAAGTAGGAATATCGTACAGAGACAGTAGAAAAGTGTTCTGGTAAGTGCATCTGCAAGGGGCCAAGGTCAATGTATGAGGTGTAAAGTATCAGCCAGGTAGCTACTCATATGATTAATTAAGGAAGTGGGTTTTAAGGTGGTCCTTAAAGGTGGATAGAGATGGTGCTAGTCAGATATTGAGGGGAAGGACATTTCCAGAAGTGTGGGGAGTCAGTGAGAAAGGTTTAAGGTGGGAGAGAGATTTAGACACAAAAGCGGTAGAGAGAAGACATCCTTGAGCAGAACGCAAGAGTCGGGATGGTGTATAGCGAGAAATTAGGGCTAAAATGTAAGGAGGGGAAGAAGAGTATATATCGATTAACACATTGCTTGTGTGACTTGATATTTGGGAATATACTTGGATTATTTGAAGCCTGTACAGTATCACTTTGTCAACTGAATGACGATTCTTGCTTCTCTTTCCGATGAGCTTTCATATTCCACTATTACAGTAGATTACACATCTCTGAGTCACTTTCGACCTTACTTTTGCATCACAAAATGTGCCTACAGTATGTACTGTCATATGCCATCTTGTTTAGTTACCTATCTGTGCCATATGTAAGAACCATGTAGTTAAAATAGAATCAAGAAAGTACTGTATGTTGCATATGATACCCTTTTAATTTACTATTTGACATCTTGCATGTACTGTACTTCTTTACATTTCTTAGTATAAAAGGCACACTATTTCTCCATTGTTAAAAAGGTACTATATACATTTTAACATGAGCAATCAAGGGCTGTATAGTGAATTTAGCCGTAAGTAGCCTTGAGGCAATATGAGAGACAAGCTCTGTATCTGTGCTCAGAAAAAAATGCATATATCACATTGAGTCCTGTAATAAATCCAATATTTCCATATCACTTTCCACATGAACACAGGCAATCATCCAATGATAACTTGCTTGCAGAAATCGTCAAATAATACTCCAACGAGGGGGAGGTACAGGGAAAATACAAACATAGGTTGGCCACACTGCTCAAAATAAATGAACAAAGGGTGGGGAGCCCGAAACTCGTCAGAGTACCTCTACAGCGTTAGGTGAACTCTGTTTGTCTACAGTATCTTCCTCAATAAAGAAGTCTTTTTTTACTGCATTTTATCCAGCCACTGTCACATCTTTTTTTCTACATGCACTTCACAAGCAGTGCACTGCCTGCACATCCCCTCCAGGGATACAGCCCTCAGTAAGTAGTCCTGAGGTTGTAAAGTCTGTGATTTCTTTAAATGAACAAACATAAAAACTATTTCATAATAATTAAGGATCTGCAACAAGTTAGACATGAATCCAGTTTATCAAAGAAGTCACGTGCTAAGTTGATACAATTTAAGCTCTTTTAGATTACGGATGTAGACCGATATAATGTTACAATAATATTGAAATTATAATGAGGCAGCAATTAGGAAAGTAACATGCACAAAACGTGTTGTATACATCAATGCATTGCAAACGTTGTGCAAATTATTTCAAATTGATTCTGATTCTTTATGGCTTTTAATGAATTAGCATTTTAGAGGGACAATTCCTTCTAGGATCAAAGTGTACTAATGGCAGTGACCTGTTTAAAGCAGCAGACACCCCTTTAAACCCCTTTCTACCTATAGCGGGCCTGCACAACATAAGGCCCGCAGGCCGCATGCGGCCCGCCCGTACTCACTGTGCGGCCCGCGGTGTCTGGCAGCGGGGTCCGGCGGTGTAGTGCGGCAATCTCCGTCTTCTCCCCTTCCGGTCTTTCCCCTGCCGGTCCTGAAAAAATGGCCGTGCGGCATCAAAAGACACCGCATTGCCATGGCAATGGGACTCTACGTGACGCCGTGCTATGGCAACGCAGCGTCATTTGATGCCGCGTGTCGATTTTTTCAGGACCGGCAGGGGAAAGAGTAGAATTTGCAGGGGAGAAGACGGAGATCGCCGCAACACGCCGCCGGACCCCGTCGCAGTTAAGAGTCGTGAGGGGGAAGGGGAGGGGGAAAGGGAGGGGGAAGGGGAGGGGGAAGGGTTTGGCCCGTCTCATTTTACAGGTTGTGCAGGCCTGACCTATAGGTTATGCAATCAGACAGTGGAGTTCTCATCTTTCTACCTATAGATTACGCAGACAGTGACGTTTTCATCTTCGGGTGCACGTTTCCGCAGGAGGACATTTGGAACACACACTTTGAACTCAAACTTTATAGTAATCTTAGTGTTTCAGATTACATTGCAACAGTTTAACACGTTCACGAGCTACGAAGGAAAAACTCCTATTTCTTGTTTAATGAACATGAACTTAATGCAGTGTATCTGGTACTTGCTCACATAATACAGTGACATCAATTTAGTTCACATCAGTTGATTATCCTCATTGTGCTTCTTATATTGTGTTAATCGACACAACACATTCAGTAGGAGACAGGAGCACAGCCAGAAAGTTGAAAATTGCAAAAAAATCTCAGGGCAACTCCAGATTAAAAATAAAGAATGTATTCAGACAGGCTCACAACGGAAGTGAAGAAACGCACCTACGCATTTCGCCCAGAAGGACTTTATCAAGGTGTGAGACACATAGCATAAACAAACATTTTATAGGTAATAGTTCGTGCCACTTGCCACCGGTAATGACGTCATCGACGCGCGACCAGAAAACCTGTCGCACTGACGTGGCGCCTATCCTAAGGCAGTGGATACCACATAGAAAATTAATTTTTTTCAACAAAAAAAACTTTAATAAGTTCGTAAAAGGACAAATTACAAATAAGGAAAACCAATTAAAAACTTTGATTTGAACGGAAAAGGGGAAAACTACACATTAATATAAAAACAAATAGAATAATGGCCATAGATAATATATACAATATCTGTACAATATACTGTAGCAATACATAATAGCCATAAAGATCTATAATCAGCACCATAATTGACAACAATCACTGCTAGTCCCATCTTCCACATTGTAAAACCTTTATCTTACACCAATACAAGATATCCCCCCCCCCCAAAGAAGAAAATAGACAAGTGTATAAAAAGACTACATCATATATATTAAAAATAAATTAAATATATATTAAATGAGTAAGTCATGAAATACCCTAAAAATATATATAATTGTAACATACAACATAAAACTTATGGAGGGAATGTGAACAAGGTCCAGATGTATACAAAATAAGAAAAGAAGACCATATATTCAGAAAAATATTCAAAAAATCTACAAGATATATATATATAATCAAAACTCATTCATAAATGTAAAACATATGAACATTGCTAACACACTTAACCTACTAAAATATTGTGAAAAAACCCACTATCAACATGAACAATAATCAGTAAGCCCTCTATGTCAGTATAAGAATAAGTAAATATATTATGTATTGAATAATAATAATAATACACCGATACAAGGGGACATTGTTCACTAAATGGCAAAATTATAGAAAATGGGTAAGATCCCAGTCTATATTGATCCGGTGAGGCACTCTGGTCCTCAACGTAAAAATCCAGAATGCCTCACGTGGATCCAATCTTCTGGTTCTGTTACCCCCTCTAGTGAGAGGAGGAACAAATTCAATGCTCTGGAATCTACTTTTTTCTACTAATCGACACAACACTGTCACGCTGTGCCCAACACAAACTAGACGAGACCCTCGGTACTGAGGTGGGAGTAGAGATAACACCACTGACAGGCACAGGGGTCCGGTCTGGAGTGCGGATAGTTGATCTCGCCGGGTCAGGAGTGGAGAGGGTAGAGTCGTCATAATACTTGCCAAAGGTGAGAGAAGGAGAAGTCCGGAACGTAGGAGGTACTAGTCGCTGGGGTCAGTGCAGGAAAAGGTAGAATGGTCTAGGTCCGAGAGCCGAGTTCAGGGTCAGAGAGTTGCGGAGGGTCGAGGATAGCCAAGGTTGGAGTTCCAGAGAAGCAGTGGTCCAAAGGCAAGCCAAGGTCGGTACACGGGAGATCAATCAAGACAAGGCAGGATACTAGGAGACAGGAGAGGTAAGCACAGGAACAGGAAGCTTATGCTCAGCCGATGTGCCAGTGGCACTGCTGAGCCTAAATAGGTGAAGCAATCCAATCCAAGGAGGAGGCGGAACCGGGGAGTGCCTGTGCGGAGCCTGCCATAGGCTATGGTAAGGAAGCCAGGTGGGGGTGTTTGGGGCAATCAGGCTCTGTTGCCACGAAGCTCGGGTGCGATCCGAGGGCGGGACTCCTGCTGTGGCATTTGCCTGCGTACGCCCGCGTGAGGGCGCTGTCCTGCGTGAGGAAGAGCCGCACGCAAGTGTGGAAAGGCGGGAGCGCGCGTGAGGGCGCGCTGGTCAGGGAACTCAGCGGCGGGTGCCGGAGCAGGTAGGAGAGCCGTGCGTCTGCATGTGGCGGAGTGTGGCACCTGGCTCCTGATAAACACACTGACAATTGTGCACATTTTAATGGGGATTGAGCGAGAAATTTCTAAGTTATGATGAAAAATGAAAAGGGTGCCTGGTTTTCTGAACACGGTGTATATTCTTGTATCCCTGGTGGCTGTTTTACTGCAGCACAGTACTTCTCAGCTGCAACACTAAACTCTACCTCCTTATTCATTCTAATTTATGAATGTGTTGCCCAGGATCACGGAAACAGAACAGACTACATGGTAAAAATGCCCTGCACTGTCTATGTGTAATAACATACCAGCTAGGTGAAGTCATACAAGTAGTAGATTTCATTCCATATAAATAAATATATGAAAAAGGCCACATTTTTCAGAGACAGTGAAACAATTGCTCATCTTGTGTTAAAGCAGTGATAGTTAATTATCCAGTTACTACAAATATCAATGAAATATGTAATCATCCTAGTAAACTGAAACTGTATTTAGATATTTACAGCAACATTTTCATCAGTCTATCGTCTATTTTTACCCTGTAAAATAAGGACTACAGGGATTCTGTTTGTTATTATAATTTATGAATTATGTAACGTTATTTTAAATTTGTATTTATTTGTTGTTCTTTGGTTTAGTTTAATGGATTTATATGTCATCATATTATCCATTTGTACTATTTTTGATTTAAGTTTATTGCGAATTTCATCTGAATACGGCAAGTTGTAAATATCATGTCCTTTGATAGGAGCACTCAGGAGTACTGCAGTATACATTGCCATGGGTATATGACCAACTGTAACGCGTAGCTCACCACAAACGAAGCGCGACCGCGGTGCTGAGGTAGGGAATTGGTTAACGCCGACCCACAGCCACGCGGGCGTGCCTAGGATGTAGAGTAGTCGTTCAAGCCAGGTCAGGATTACAGATTGGAGAATGGTTAAAGTACTTGCCAGGTTCAGGAGCGGAGAGTTGCGGATCGTCAGAATGCGTAGCCAAGTTCAGGATTGGAGAGTAGCGGATTGTCAGGGTACGTAGCAAGGTTCAGGATAGGAGAATATTGGATCGTTGCAGCCAAGTTCAGGACTGGAGACAGGAGAATGGTCATACAAGCCGGATCAGGAGTGGAGAGAAGCGGAGTCCAAGGTGCTAGCAGGGTTCAGGCAACAAGAGGTTAACAGGCAGGCAAGGCAAGGTCAGGTATCAGGAACAAGAATGCAGCAAGGCACGGCGTCACACTGACTATGCTCAGCAAGGATAGAGAGAGAGCAGACTAAAGGTATATATAGGAGGAGCCTCTAATAGCCAGCCTGGGCGGAACCAGGAAGTAAGTGCTGATAGGTTGCTGGTGCACACAGGTGTGCCCTATGATACAGCCTAATCGGGGATGGGGCGGAACGGCTCACATGCCGTTCCGCGCGCGTCATGGAGGCCAGGGGGCGGAGCTTGGAGCGTGCATCACTCCCACGCCGATTCTTAGGGCAAGAGGGGGCGAGACCAATCGCGCCGACCCGCGAGTGTCACGGAGGTCAGGGGGCGGAACCGAGAACGAGAGTCATTCCCACGGCAATCCTGACCCACCAGAGCGGGGGCGGGGCTTGAATCGCGCGTCAGCAGGGAGGCTGGCCGAATGCACCCGTCGTGCATCAGAGATGGAGGCAGGATCCGAATCCGCAGGTGGGTCAGAACGCGCAAGGTCCACGGGCACGTACTGGGACCACAAAACCACGCATCCTGAGTGTCCGTCATGGAAGGCTTGTTGGGGTGAGGAGACGGTCTGCGACCACCAGGATGGCGAATCCTCACACCAACAAAATCAAGGGGGATCCATGTGTAACATGATTCACAAAACTGTACGCACACACAGGGTCTTGTAATGTTAAAGAATATCAAATTATTACATAAAAGGATGAAATTAGATCCTTTTAGATAATAAATTTATATTTTTTTACATTACAAGACCCAATGAGTGCCTACACTTTTGCGATTCAAGTTGTAAATAGCGACAGTAGCAGTGAAATAGATAATTAGTTGATAGTAAATGTACTATTTAAGTCGAGGACAAATTGACGAAGGGTCGATATTGCTGCGTTAACGTTTTTCGTTGAAAGAAATGTGATTGCGAGAATAATTAGAGAAATTCCCGCTGTATTAACAAAGAATAAATTTTTCATAAATAGGTTGTGATCTTTATTCTCATTCTTCATTACATAGCAATAGGGATACAAATAAGCGTTAGGTCACAGAAATCTATGGTACAATTTTCTACTTGTAACATAACCGTATGTGTAAATATTAAGCGTTTAATAGCCTGCAAGCCATTTGGGCTTCTAAGGTGTTAATACATGAATAAATTCAACTTTGTTAATACTGCTGTATGTATTTTTATCATCTACTGTATCCAAGGTTGGCTAGTCTGATTTTGCCTACAGTATATATACATAGGCAAAATTGACTTATGGCCAGCTTGGGGGTGGCTGATAAAAATTGGTGTTATTTTTTGGCAGAAATCCAATATCACCAGATGTAGGAGTCAATGGATAGCATGTTAATAGGTAATTAGTCGTTATTTCCTCACTTGCATACATTTGTATGCGGATTGGCATATGCCCCCCCATTAAAACTAAAACTGAAATATTAGCACATAAAAAGCCCCTCATCACTGCTCTCACACTTGCCATATGGCTATAGTGAATAGGTTGATTATTGTAACATGCTGCTAACTGGCCTCCCTGCCTCACAACTTTCTCCTATCCAAAACTCTGCTGCTAGAATAATTTCACTTTCTCCCAAAAACAGTTGCTGCTCATCTTCTCCTTAAATCCTATAAAATGTTGGACCACGTACAAAGTTCTCCTTCTTATCTTAAAGGCTCTTCACTAATCTGCTCATCCCTACATATCAGCTCTGATATCTTGTTATACCTCAGCTAATCTTCTGCGCTCTACCCATAACTGTCTCCTTTCCACCTCTTTCACCTCTACCATTCTCTCTCGCCTTAAACCTTTTTCCCCACTGCCCCTTACCTGTGGAACTTCCTCACACTCAGTATACGCCAAGCACCTTCTCTCCCCACCTTTAGGTCAAACCTTAAACTCACCTCTTAAATGAAACATTTCAATACCCTGGACTCATGGCTACTGTCCCACACCCACGGTCGCTCCTACCAACCACTGTGGCCAAGCGCTGCCATCTACTGCACTTATTCCCTCGCCTGCTTCCTCTGTAACTCTCCCAACATACCACTTAGATGGTAAGCTCGGGCAGGGATTTCCTTTCCTATTATCTTATTTTCGCAATTCTTGTATTATTATTCCCTGTACTGTATTCTCTTTTGTAAAGCGTGCAGCTGTGGGCACTATATAAATAAAGATATTGGTTTTATTTACCACTAGCACCAAATTTTTAATTTATTTAATTTATCAACATTTAGTTAATCTAGGTCTAAGGCCCATAGTAAACATTGCTATACCTTAAAACATCAGTGTGCAAACTGGGGGGCGCACCCCCCAGGGGGGCAGGAGATTTTTCTGGGGGGTGGGGGGTGCGGGCGGTTGCAGAGGCCCTGCGCTCTTCCCCAAGGCGTGAGGCTCCTGCAACACTCCACTTACCTTGCTTCAGCTGTGTGACGCAACGCCATGGCATGACGCCGCGGGGCCATGTGACGTGATGTCACACGCGTCAAATGACACTGTGGGTCACGTAATGTGGCGTAACATGACCCCGCAGCGTCATTTGACGCGGATGCAAGGTAGGGGGCGCGAGAACCGTTTTAAAACACCTTCGGAACACACGATTGAAGTTAATGGCCCATATTTGCTAAACACCGCTAATCCATAAGTGGTCTATCAGTACTTGTGTTGGTGAACAGGTTGGTATATGCTTACTATTGCATTATTAGTGTAAGGCTAAGTGGAAAAACTGAGGAAATTGTGCTTTGGGTCACATAATTGAACTGTTTGAAAGCCTACTGCTGAAAATTAGAAATATATAGCTACAGAATTGATAACCAGTTTAATTTAGTTTTACTAATCTTGGGTGTAAATTAAGTGTTGTGACCAAAGAGATAGAATTTTGAAGCCTAAAGAAAAATAATAATAATAACAGAAGATCATCCTGTGTTATTAAAAAGAGGAGTCTTATGCAATATAAATGGTTAACTGAGTGTGTTCCCAGTAACAGAGAATGCCTTAGGTAAAACAGCACACAGTAATACTGTAGCTCTTAACATTAGAAGCTATGTATCCAAGTTGTATATTGCACTTAGAGATTAGACCTAAATTATAATATTTAGAACACAAATTGGAAATAATTAAATGAAAATAAAAGATGCAAAAAATTTGAATTTTATTTACATTTTCGATAATACTCTTTTTTTAAATCAAGGAAACAATCTGCTACTTTTTTTACATGTATTATTCATTTACGTCATACAGTACATGTATTGCATTCAAGTGATTCAACCACACTGTACCTTAGGCAGGAAATGTACATATTCAAACTAATCCCGATTGTCCAGGAAATGTATTGTCCTCTACATGCTGCTCTCTGTAGGGATATGCGAAACTTTGCCCCAAGCTCTCAAACCAGACGATATTTGGCCCTTTTGTGTGCAACCTTCTCAGAGTTAGCATGCAATTCGCAATATCAATGTGCTTTGCAGTATTACCCAATCTTGTTTTCATTTCACTTAATGAGGAAACTATAACTAGGGCACTCCATGTGGTGCTCACTATTTTGCAACATTTCTCCTCTGTAGAGCAGTGGTTTCCAACTTTTTTCTTGGTTAAGGAACCCTATGTGAAATTCTGCAGAACCCCAACCCTCTCTAATAGTGCGTCTGAGATCAGATGCATTGTAAGGAACCCCAGCCCTCTCTAATAGCACATCTGAAATCAAATGCATTGTAAGGAACCCCAACCCTTTCTAATAGTGCATCTCAGATCAGATGCATTATAAGGAACCCCAACCCTCTCTAATAGCGCGTCTGATATTAGATGCATTGTAAATTCTTCTGTATTTGGTACAATTTTTAAATGATCTGAAAATAGTGTTACCAGGTGGCTTCTCCAAAAATACTGAACACAAAAGGGAAAGGTACGACACGCGTGAGACACACACGCACACACACATCTCCGCTCCATGATGTTTCCTCTTCTCCTTGGCCCCAAACCAGGCTCCTCACACCTCCTTCTGATTGGTAGCATTACCCAACAGCAGCCAGTCAAGATGGAGGAAGCTGCTCGAGCCCCTTTCAACAGCCCTGCTCTCTCCCTGCTCAGGGAAATCCTGCGGGCCCCCAAGCTGGACAGGTCACTATGTCCAGAGAGGTAATACTGGTCACACACATGTCTAGTATTACCTATAATTTTTTACTGGACAGAGTGTCCAAATGCAGGACTCTCCAGTTCAATACTGGACACCTGGCAAACCTCCCTGAATATTGCAGAGAACCCTTTATGGATGCTGGGGAACCCAAGGGTACCTAGGAACCCTGGTTGAAAAACACTGCTGTAGAGGAGGATTTTCCGAAGAGTAATGTCTATGATAGCCCTAAAGAAGGTTATCTATGCTAAATAATGATTGGGTCAAACTTAGATCCCTTAGTAAATAAGCAGCGAAGACGCTTCCCACTGTTGGATTTAAATAAATGGGAATAAAATCATGTCCATCAGAGAAAAGCAGCTTCATGGCATGTTAAAAGGGCCAGTCTCTTATAGGAATAAAGTGCATTATTAGCTGTGACATGTTTAAGGAGTTACACCTGGGTGATTGATGCCTTTTTAACCAAAATCTGACAACAATAACTATTCTAAATCATTATTTAAAGTTAGATTGTAAACCTAGACAGCGGAGACCTGGGAGGGGATTGATTTCCTCTGGCTGCTCCATTTTGTCGGATGTCACTGTGTGTTCAATAAGTTTCCACTCAGGGCCCCTTCTTTCACCCTACCATTATCTTTATTGTTTCTCTAATAAGTGGGGGGGGGTGCAATGAGGCTAAAGAAAACACTTCACTAACAAGCTCAGAGGGCCATACAAATGTATTTCTTAAATAATTTCCAGAGGGGGGAAAAAGAAGCAAAGCCTTTGCATTTAGGCCAGCTAGATCAGTTTAATGAAGCCAATTTGACTATTAAATTAATAATAATAATAATTGTTTGTTCTTGTGTAGCACTAATAGTTTTATGTAGCGCTTTGCAGACATTTTGCAGACACAGTCCCTGCCCCGGAGAGCTTACAATCTATGTTTTTGGTGCCTGAGGCACAGTGAGATAAAGTGACTTACCCAAGGTCACAAGGAGCTGATACCACGTATTGAACCAGGTTCCCCTGCTTCAAACTCAATGCCAGAGTCAGTGGGGCCTATTCACAAAGCAGTGATAAGTGGTTTAGTGGTAGGGTGACCAGAATTTCAAAATGAAAAACCGGAACACAATAAAAAATTATTTATAAAACAAATTACATCACGTGACGCACCCTGTTACCATGACAACGAGACACTAACATCAGGCGGTGACATGTTGCCATGACAATGTGGCATCATGTGATGCCTCGGCATCATAATGCGTCCTGTTGGTAGGGGCTGCAGTGTGTGTCTGTGTGTATAGGAGGTGGGCCCTGCAGTGTGTGTGTGTGTGTGTGTGTGTATATATAAATAATGAAGACAATTATTAAAATTAAAATAATTAACAAATTAAAATTAAATAAATAATGAATTGACAAATTAAAATAAATAAAAAAATGTAGGCATTAATTAAAATTAAGACTTTTAAAAATGTGACCTTCCTGACCTTACACTTTGCAAAATAGGGTCTCTTGCTCTCCTCGTGGCAGTCAGTGACATCACTGCCATGCAGGGCCACAGACAGCTTTCCTGGGGCCCAGGAAGAACGTTTTCACCGGGGTCCTCTACCCACATTTCGGCAGCCTTGCGAGAACCGCCCCTTCTCACACACCTCCTCACTCTCACCCCACCTCACACTCCCCAGTCACCCATTCCTTCACCCCCCTCTCTCTTACACCCCCACCCCCATGTATTTTTCTCCCCTCCCCACACTCAACCTCCCTCCCCAATATACGTGCACACACAGTGACACACACACACAGTGACAAACACACACATCCCCCCTCCTCATATTTGCCCCTCCTCTCCTCATACCTGCCCCTCATACTTCCCCTCTCCTTATACCTCCCCCTCTTCTCCTCCCCTCATACCTCCCCATATACCTCCTCTTCTCATACCTCTCCCTCCCCATCCTTTCCTCATACCTACCCTCTCCCCCCTCCTTATATATCCCCTCCTCATACCTTCCCCATCCCTCATCATACCTTCCCCATCCCTCCTCATACCTTCCCCATCCCTCCTCATACCTGCCCCATCCCTCCTCATACCTGCCCCATCCCTCCTCATACCTGCCCCATCCCTCCTCATATCTTCTCATCAGCTCCTCATACCTCCCCCTCCTCATACCTTCCCCTCAGCTCCTCATATCTGCCCCTCCACATACCTTACCCTCAGCTCCTCCTATGACACACACACAGACAGACAGGACACACACACATACAAGAGACACACAAAGAGACAAGAGACACACACAGAGATAAGAGACACACACATGGACAGACAGACAGACAGCACACACACACACACACACACAGACAGACAGCACACACACACCGACAGGATACACACAGGACAGGATACAGACAGGACAGGATACAAACAGGACACACACACACACAGACAGACAGGACACACACACACCTTTCTCTCTCACTGAGAAGCAGCTCACTCCATCTGGCCCGGTACTAAGCCCCGCCACCGAGATCCTCTGACCTCCAACCAATCCCCTGCTTCTACTCTAAGCCAAGCCCCCCCCCCCCCCCTCCCGGCATTCTAACATGAAAAAAATACTACTCGGCTGCCGCATCCTCCTCCTCCTCGGCGCCGCCGCTCGCTCCCCCAGCGTATCGCTGCGCACCCCCCCCCCCTGCACCGTCGCCAACTCCCCCGCGCACCAGGGAGAAAAATCGGGACATTCCCGGGACGAACGGGCAACCAGGACAGCCCAGCAAAAACCGGGACTGTCCCGGCAAAATCGGGACGAATGGTCACCCTATTTAGTGGGCGATAAATGCCTTTATAGCGTGATACTGCCTGACCTGCTATTCACAAAGCAGTGATAACAGTGCAGTATCATGCTATAATTACTTTTTATCGCCCTAAATAGTCAGAGATAAAAAAGTAATCTGATAGGCCAAAAAATTGCAAACTTGCCATTTTTTTACCAGTAACTGCTATTCACAAAGCAGTGATAAGTTTATCGTAGTATAAAAGCTCACCATGCTTTTTCACCAGCTAAAGGCCGGCACAAAAGAGATTGAGACAAGCAGGCATACCCCACATTAACGTTCCCAATGGGTCCAGAGCATGTACTGTATGTAAATCGAAAATGTACTTAAAGTGAAGCACTACCTTTTTCCCACTTATCGATGCTTCGGTAAAGGTAGGGAGCCTGTATTGCTGTTCAGGACGTGCTGACAGGGATGCATGGGAGTCATGCGGGGGCCTCCGGTGCTGATATTAATGGGTTTCAGCTCCGGAGACTCCCAGCATCAATCCGATGCAGGAAAAATGCATTATTTTTTTTTCTAAGTCCCCTCTCGCTGCTTTTGGGCAGCTTCTCACCACCTTCCTGCCAACTTTTCCTGGCGGGAGGATTTTGAGACGAAATCTCTATTCTAGAGCCGTGATTAGCCTCGATAAGCTAATTGGGGATACTAGAATTGCACAAGTTTGAAAACCTGCCGATAAGTGGCTTATCGTTGCTAGTTTGTCGGGGTTTTTTTCTTGGCAATTTTTTTTGCCTAAAGTGGCTTTTATCGGCGACTTATCGGGGCTTACTGAATAGCAGTAGGGTTTTTAGTTGAAAAGGCCTCCATAAGTGGCTTACCGGCACTTAGTGCATAGGTCCCATAATCGGGCGCAAATGCACTGATTTTATCACTGCTTTGTGAATAGGCCCCATTGTCTTTACTCACTGAGCCACTCCTGACAAACTGCTTACAAAAGGCTGTTTTGGGACAAATTACATGAGATTGCATAATGTAATATGGGCCTTAGTTAAAAGCAGCGATTAACACATTGTACAGTCTGTATATGCTGTGCCTCTGAGGTGTTAAGTGTGGCCAGTCTACTCTCTGGCAACAAAGTGATTTAAACATGTTAAGGCGGAGAAGAATTAAGTTGAACAAGCACAAACCTGACAGCGGTCTATATGGTACTAATTCCTGGAGCATCGCCATTTGTTCAATTATTGGCGCCGCTGGACAACGTGGAAAAAAGAACAGAGTTGAAGACAGAAAACTTGCATGAAGAACATATGCTTAATGTTAACCACAAAGGCAAAACGGAAAGCCGGTTTCTTAATACCTCAGGTCAACATTTGTTTCCAGTTGTGGTCAGAGTAAACTTGTGGGATCAAAACTAATGATTAACGAGGATGTTAAAAAAAAAAAAAAAAGAAAAGCTTAAGATCAGTGTGGCTTCTGTTAACCCTACAGCAAATAATAAAAATACCACTTGTGAGCACATTCACATCTCAGACAGCTCTGCAGCCCTGCCTTTCCCCATTATCTCGTAGCCTACAGTGCTTCCACTGTAGCCAGGGATTCTGGGTAATGACATGCAAATGAGCATACAATGTGACTTTTTTCTTCATGTCCCTTACACAAATGCTCCACAACCTCCACGCTTTTCTATCCGTTCAGTGTTTGTTTGGCTGTGTACAATACAACATCTACATTAATCACAAGGTTACAAAATGTTTCATGTAAAAGGCAACAGTGGTTAAAGGGCTTAAAAAAAGTTAGTGTTGGATTGCAAAATAAAAGGACATTAATGTTGCATCGGGGCAAGGCTCTTTGAGACGGTATTATAGGCAAAATGAAGGGGTGCAAAATTATTGAACCCCTAAGAGAATTCACTTAACTGCGCTACTCTAAATTAAAATATACCTTTTAATTAATTACTTAAAACATATATTACCAAATGAGTGTATAACATGAATAAAAAGAAATTAAATCAACATCACTTAGCACCAGAGTCACCTAATAATGTGATTAAACCCTATCTATCAATTAATAGTGATAGGGTATAGGGGACTAATGGTACTAATAGTCAGGGTATAAACCCCTCTGGATCAGCTAGCAGAGCAGATGGTAGGTGAATATAAACAGTAGTGAGGAAAAGAATAATAAAATTGAATAAATAAATGAGAGCTCTACCTAGTATAGTCATGTGCTGTTCAAACACCCTAATGATATATCAGTTTAATGCAAAGTATAGGGTATAGGCACCATGGGTGTAGACACAATGACTAACACACATAGTGCAGCTACTGAAACAGTGAAATAAATTCACAGCACAAGAGCTGCAAAGCACATAAATGCCTAGGTAGAGAGATGGTAAAAGACCTCACTAACTGGCAACACTAAAGTATAATAGAATAGTGACACTTGAACTCTGCAGACTGAAACAGGTGACTACTAACACTGCATTAAAACAGCTCCAAGTAGGAGACTGACAACATCGCGTGCCCAACGCACGTTTCCCTCCAGCTATGGAGCTTCGTCAGGGACAAATTTTGCATTAAGGGGGAAAGCGGAGCGTATTTATACCCTTCCGTCGCTATGGTGACGTAATTAATGCAAACCGCTATTGCGCATGCGCAGAACAAGCGCACGCGAAACCACAAATAAAACATCCAATATGTACAAATAATGGACACCCTTGTTGTAGTGAGTAGAGTACCTACTTACGCTTACGCTGCCACTACGAACTCTCTGATCGATCTGTGTGATATAGCAGCAGTAGATTCACTCGTATCGAGTGCAATGTTTATTGCGCATGCGCGAAAACATAGAAAATAAATGGCTAAAATTCACTCTATCTAATGTTATATGCGCATGCGCAAACCAAAGACAAAGCATCCAATGCGCAAATGTGAGCTGATAGTCACAGAATGCTGCATAGATATAATAAAGACATCTAGAGCAATAATGGCAGTTATAACCAAGGTACAAACCTAAGAAAAGGATGGGTGAACGCTGTACCTAACAGTAGAATCTAATGATATGCCAGCAATAAGCATTGGATGTATATATTTGGGTACCCCCAATAAAGAATATACAATGTGTCACAGAAAATACAGTGAGAAACAAAAATAAAATAAAAAATATAATTAGATAATATATACACATACAAGATCTTAATTATATTGTAGAGCAATATTGCTATAAAGAGTATGTATATTGAAGATACACACACTATAAACCCAAAAAGAAGAGGGTTTATAACACTAGTAATATAGTCACTGATTAGAATAAATGTAGAGCGCAGTTACGAAATAATTTAAGTCAATACCAAGAACTAGTACCTCACACAGTGAGCAATGGAATAGATTAAACTGAACAAGGGTGAGTATCATAATAAACATGATAAATAGGGTACGAACAGATACAAAAGACACACAGACAGCAAAGTTTGATTAGGATGAAATAAAAACCAGAAACAAAAGATTCAAATAAACGGAGTATAGGTGAAACCTTCATTGAGCCCAGTGGGACTCCTAGCTTTTAACTTGTAAATCCATTCAGCTTCAATGCGAAGAAACAGTTGGTCAGTATTACCCCCTCTCGCAGGCATTTAAGTTGGTATATGCCCATGAATTTGATGCTGTTGATGTCACCATTATGAAACTGCGTGACATGTCTGGCTACTGGGGTTTCAGTAGAGTGCTTGATAGAGTTTACATGTTCAAGGATACGTCTACGAAATTGCCTAGTTGTCTTGCCAACGTATCTCTTGCCACAACAACAAGTAATTAGATAGATTACATTGGTAGTCCGACAGTTGATAAGACTGTCCACACAGTATTGATAAGTGCTGTCATGGTTGGCAAATGTTTTAGCTACAATGACATGCTTACATGCCTTACAGCCCTGACAACGGTACATCCCTTTGATGGGACTCAACCAAGTCTCGGTCCTTGCCCACTGGAAATGGCTATTGACGAGAGAGTCCCTCACATTTTTGGACCGCCTACTAGTAATGGTTGGTCTAGGGCCTATAACCTTTGCTAGATCCACATCCGCCAGAAGGAGATGCCAATGTCGGCAAATATTCTTTTGATTGCCCACTATCTTTTGTTAAAGGTGCCGATGCATCTAATGGTGTTGTCCTTAGTTCTTTTGGTGTTTACGGACAAAAGATAATCCCTATCACTATGCAGTGCCCGATGATAGGCTTTATTGAGTGTTTTGATGTTGTATCCACGACTGGGAAACCTAAAACGTAATTCTTTAGATTGTATGATAAACTCACGTATTGTTGAGCAGCTCCTCCTTAATCGGAGGTATTGTCCTGTAGGGATACCTGCTATGAGGCTGGTAGGATGCTGGCTTTGTGCCAGTAGTAAATTATTTGTAGCTGTACTTTTCCTAAAGACCTTTGTTTGGATGTTCCGGTCAGTATCGACATATATGTTCAGATCTAGGAAAGTGATAGATGTGGTACTAAGTACAGTGGTTAGCCTCAAGTTCAATATATTGTATTAAGGTGCTCAACAAATGAATGAAGGAGTTTTTGAGGACCCTCCCATAATAGGTGGATGTCATCTATGTACCTGATCCACATAGAAATGTGGTCACTGTACATAGAAAGCTCCTCGTTGAAGACGTGGACACATTCCCACCAACCCAGGTACAGGTTCGCATATGTAGGCGCACATGCCGTGCCCATAGCTGTTCCCTGGGTCTGGTGGTAATAGATGCCATCAAAAACAAAATAATTATGAGTAAGGACATAATTAAGTAGGTCTAATACAAACGAATTATGTCTGTTGAACCTACAGTCTCTTTCGTCAGGAAGTATTTAACAGCAGCCGGACCATTCTTGTGAATGATGGAAGTGTATAATGACTCAACGTCTAAACTCACAAGAATGGCCTCAGATGTAAAATGAATACCATTCAGTCTCTTTAAGGTGTATTTCGTGTCTTGCACGTATGATGGGAGACTGATAACAAAGTCCCTCAGGACTTTGTCCAGGTAAATGCTGCTGCCCTCCGACAAACAGCTGTTACCCGAGACGATCGGGCGTCCTGGTGGGGACTGTAACCGTTTATGTACCTTGGGCAAAGTGTAGAATGTTGCTACAGTGGGTGACTTGGGGTACATAAAATAAAACTAATTTCGACTTATCATATCCTTATCCAGGGCATCTTGTAAGATATTTAACAAATCTGATTTGTATTTAGAAGTCGGACTGCAGTCAAGGGTCTCATAACACTCTTTATCATTAAGAAGCCTCATGTTTTCTTTAACATAGGCTTCTGTATCTTGAATAACGATGTTTCCACCTTTATCAGATGGTTTAATGGTATAAGCTTTATTGGACATAAGATCTTTTAGGCCATCCCTTTCCTCAGATGTGAGATTATTACCAGACCTACAGTGTCTAGGTTCGGCTTCAAGGTCCCTAGTAACGCAGGTGACAAATAATTCAACAGTTGGACAGATGGTAATTGGCGGGGTAAAATTACTCTTATTTTTGAGATTAGTAAATGGTCCAGTTATATCAATATCAGTAGAAACATTTTGTTCGAGTAACTGACAAAGATCATCAAGATCCTGCCTATCTTGCATATTCAAGCCATCAGTGAGCTCATTCGCATTGTCAGTAGCTCGCTTCGAGTAGAATTTATGCAACAATAACCGTCTGCCGAAAAGGTTTAAATCCTTCACCCACTCGAACAAATCAAAGTCAGAAGTGGGTGAAAAGGAGAGACCCTTCTTCAGCAGAAACAGTTGAACCTCACTGAAAGAATTGCTTTATAAGTTAAAAACTTGTAAAGCATCTGTATCACTCTTCATGTTATTCATTGAGGAGGGGGTACATTTGGATTTTTCTTTGTCCTTAGACTTCTTTTTTCCCCTTCTGGATTTGCGTTTAGGTGGGCCTGTGCTAAAAAAACAACCTGAGTATCTTTAGTAGACTTCCTGCCTCTGCCTTTAGTTTGGCCCTTGGGTGTAGACCCTGACTGCTCTCCATCAGAGACATCTGTCTCCGATGAAGAGTACTCAGTGAAATAACCCCTCCTCCTAGATCTTATAGGATATCTATAAACAGTGCCTTGCTCATAGTCATTAGTGTCTCTGAGGTACTTCTTGTGTTTCCTATCTTTAAGCTCTTGTTTGAATTTGGTCATATTAGTTTCCAACTGACGTTCCATTTCCTCAAATTCCTGTAGTTGATTGTATTTACTAAGGTCTTTGAGGTTGACGTCAAGATCTTTATTGGTTATGTCTAAACGTGATTTCTCATGATCAATAAGGAGCGTCATTAATTCATTAGAGCATTTGGATAGAGTGTCTTCCCATTTTTTAATGAAGTCCTCAGAGGTAATGTAATATGCAGGATTTAATCTCAATCTCAGTCCTCGTGGAATCATATTAGATTCAAGATAGCTTTGTAAGCTAGTAATTTCCCACCAAACTTGTGACTGGGTCCGCAAAAGTTTTGAAATATTGCGGAAATAGTTAACGATGTCTTAATCCGTATCTGACGTACCCGGTAGTGTCTTGCTAAACACATTTCTAGCCTCATCTTGCCAGCTAGACATATCCATGCCACTGGTCAGATACCCTGCCATGGTATTATAGAAATATTCCTTTATAAATGAGAAAGCATTCGTCTGTTTAGAGAGTTCTATAAAAAACAAGTGTATCATTTTACATAATTAGGAGGCATACCCCACATTAACATATGCAATGGGTCCAGAGCATGTATGTAAAGCGAAAATGTACTTAAAGTGAAGCACTAACTTTTTTCCACTTATCGATGCTTTGGTGCAGGTAGGGAGCGGTATTGCTGTTCAGGACGTTCTGACTGGCGCATGTGCGAGCTGCCGTTTGCCTATTGGGCGAGGGGAATCAATGCATCACTACTATGGCGGTCTGTAGAGCAGAAGAGGTGTCCGTGCTCGCGAAGCGAGCGTACGGACACGGGGGTATGATGCTATTAAAAATATGTCTTTACTCACGAGTGTACTTAAAGTGAGTCTATTTAAACCGGGGTATGCCTGTACATATAAATGATACATTCATTCAAATTGATCGTATTTGAATGCTTGCATTATTTTTTATTTAAACATAATTTTATGTGACAAATATTTATATTACCATTTCCTCTAATGTCACATTTACTTTGAGTTTTAGGTCTTCTGTTAGAAAAACAGGCAGTTCCTTTATTAAGCAGTGTTACACCTTAAGGCCCCTTCTGGTTCGTTCAAGTAAATGGGTCGGAAATTGGAAGGTGTCTTATGACACAGAACTTCTTAATACATGTGGACCTGCAAATTTGGTTATGCCTTGACACGGCTTGCAGGCTTATAACGCTTTGGCCAAAGGGTTTAAATAAATTACCCTATATATATATATGATGTGGTGGGTTCTGGGGTTAGAGCTTTCTGGGGTTGTATGTTTGTTAATTTCAATTTTCAACTTGAATCAGTTGTTTGGAGGTTAGTGGCCTCTCCTCCCAGGGTTTAAGCTCACCCCTCCCCACTTTTTAAAGTAGGGAAGGTATTTTCATTTTGCTGTATGGACAGACTCACTGCAGTTTTCTCCCTCCAACAGAGGTAAAAGAGAAGTTTCACAGTTGAGGGTTAGGACCTGCAAATTTGGTTATGCCTTGACGCGGCTTGCAGGCTTATAACACTTTGGCTAAAGGGTTTAAATATTATTATTGAAGTATTTAACTATATACTATTTACTATATATATTGTCACATTGGATGTATCATCGGGCTTTTCTGTCTTTTGTGGTCCAATATATTTAATTGCTGTAGTCTTTATCCTAAAGGAAGCATATGAGAGATCCAAACAGCTACTCTTTGCTTCAGATCTTATTGTTCTCTTATAAATCTAAGATCCTGGAGATCCTTGAAACATCTACTTGGTGCTCAGATAGAAGCTCTATGTCTTAGCATAAAAACAATTCTGGACATAGAATGTGAGTAAGAAGATCCACTGTTTATGTTGACTGTTTTTTTTTGTGCTGGAGAACTTTATGAAATGTTCACTGTGGAATCTGAGAACTAGTACCACAAAATAGCCCACACTGATGTATCGGATTATTTGGAATGAGTCCCAAAATATGTCGTAAAAAAACGTCTTCCCTTGCAGAGAAGAATTCAGCTCAACTAAAATAAATAGGACTAAAATGTTCTCCAGTAGAGGGATGTTTTTACAACACACTGAATAGGGGCTGAAGTGAGACGTCAATGAAATAGAAGACCATACTCAGTTACGTATGTTCCTCCTGTGTCCCCCTCTTCTGCCAAGGGTAGGGCTCTCATTTCTGCCACCAATAGGGTTTGAGAAGAATTTCCAGTGAAGGTTGGAGAGTAATATTTTATGTAACATACATAACCTCACTTTGTCTGGATGCCAACTCACTGAGCCCCACTGTTGGGTATTGCACGCCGGTCTGTTTCACTCTTCCTGTCAATCCTCTATGGCCCTTATTCGGTAAGCTGCAATAGTACCAATTGGGCATGATCACACGGAAAGCCCCGTTAAATTCAATGGGGCTTTCCATAGTACCAGACCGGTGCTATCACAGCTTACTGAATAAAGACCTATGACTTCCATTCAATATGTTTTTAAACCATTTCCCCCATGCTTGAGAAGATTATTGACCCCTTCATTTAAACGTAGTTGAACTCCTCACCTACAGAGAGAAGATGTATTCAGAGCATATGACCAGGGGCATACATGTCCTTTTTTTTTTTCTATCTTAATTAATAAACTTTGGCTCTTTTAGTCTCTGTAGCTCTCACCTACCATATGTTTCATTGTTCCTTCATCTTCTAGGTGTCTTGTTTGTTTCCCCCCGCCTCTCACTTTTCTTTGCTCCTTTGTGCTTTTTTTCTGTACTCAACCGGGGGTTAAATCAAAGTCTCCCAACGATAAAACCGGGGCAAAAGTGGAGCAAACAAATTGCACCTAATTCATTAAAGAATAAAAGCCCATTGGCTGCAACTGGATTTATATGACGACTAAAATCATTTTGATGCTTAAGGTGCACATTGAAAAAAATAAGGTTAGTATATAGGTGCACATAACCGCAAATAAATGCGATTGTTGTGCATCAAATTTACGCCAAACATGCCGGTTGTGAAACTTAGTACTTTACATACAATGGGTCCCTAGATTTCTCAGTAATTGTCAGTCCCATTAGAGTTATTTTGATATATTATTATGCAGTACATCCTATTTTAAGAATTTCCACAAACAAGCAGACATGTTTATGCATAGGCCAGTAACCAAAATTTATCCGTAATATTCATGAAAACAGTTCCTTGCATATGGAAGTCGTTAAAAAGTCAGATTTCTTACTCTTTATCGCAAAATGTTATGATTTCACCAATATGACCAAAAGGTCATAGCTTCCCAGACACCTAAAGTTAAATGCAAGCAAAAAAGGAAATACCTCATTTCCCACAGACTAGTACATATAAACGTAGACACAATAGGGTCAAGCTAGTGCCTCTTGCAATGTTATCCTATCAAATCCAGTCTAGTGGATTGTTTTCTTAGCCCTAACTATTCTGTTACAACAGCTGAAAGAAGCAAATATATAGTGCAGCTGTAGATTTTCTGCACTTCTAGAACAGTACTTCATTGTATTGATAGCCAATCGACTCTAATGACAAGTACAACATTTTTAAAGGCACGTGGGGAAAGTAGTTTCCTCTATTTTTCTGTTTTATTATGCATTTTTTAATGCATAAATCTTGATCGCTGTAAATTTTAAACATCGTTTTTTGTGGAACACAACACATATCGGCTCTGTTCATTATGCTGTGAAGTTTAAGGCCTGTAATATAGTGCGCGGGCGTGCCAATTATAATTAGCTGTGCTAGCCAGACTTTCCTCTACAAGGGACCCGCGCGGCAGACCAAGGAAATTACAATAAAATTGTATTTTTTCGCGCTGCTCCTGCTGCGCCGCAAGCCAATAACAGCGCGGACTAACGCTGTGACGTCAGAGTCACGCCCCCTAGCCGAATGCGCCCCCACGTGCACTATATTAACTAAACACGCACGCCACGTGCACGCGCAATGCCTGGCGCGCGCCCGCACGTGCAGCAGCGTGCACTATAGAACAAGCCAAACTCAGATAGGAGTAGATTTTAGGGCCAAACTTTTCGATGGAGCCAAAGTCTTCCACAGCTCAGGGAACAGGTTTTGTATGTAGGTAGTAAAAAAAACAAAAAAAACAATTGAGCTTTTTAATTAAAATTTCTACATAGGCAAATCTCAGAATAACCATAACAATTAGGAAGATGTACAGTACTGTAGTAACGTAAATGAAGTGCAAATAAAAATGAGTTTTGTTGTAAAGACAACTTGATTCGGACTTATTGGTGGAAAGGTGAAAGAGATTTTTCCTGTTAATCTAGTGCGTGATGCTGTGGAGAAAATCAAACCTTTGTCTCACTGTCTTTAAAAAAATTAAAATAAATGAAAGCATTTTTTTTTTTACATAAAGTAACAAAACGATCCAAATGCACATAACTTGCCCCTCCTTACATCTCACTATACACCTGTCCGACTCTTGCGTTCTGCTCAAGGATGTCTTCTGTCTGCCCCTTTTGTATCTAAAACCCTCTCCCACATAAAACCTCACTCACTGACTGCCCCTCACCTCTGGAATGTCCTTCCCCTCAATATCCAACTAGCACCCTCTTTCTCCATCTTTAAGGCCCGCCTTAAAACCCACCTCTTTAATGAAGCATTTGGGTAGCTCCGTTGGTTGATATTTTACATCTCAGATGCACTGACCTTGACCTCTTGTAGACGCACTTACCAGAACACCCTTCTACTATTTCTGTAGGTTCTCCCTGCTTACCACTTAGATTGTAAGCTCTTCGGGACAGGGTTTCCTTTTCCTAATGTCTACTTTTATGTATGAAGCACTTATTCCTATTATGTCACGTGCGTTACTGCTATAAAGTGCTATGTACATGGCTGGTCAATATATAAAGATATACATACATGCAACTTGTGTAATAACAATGGAGGAGATGGAGTAGGTGATATGATACTTTTTGTTGGACCAACAAGTAGTTGGTATGTTACAAGCTCTCCAACCTCTCAGGGTCCTTAGAAGTTCGAAAGCTTGTAACAAATCAACTACTAATTGGTCCAATAAAAGCATCATACCACCTTCTCCCTCTCCCTCCTTGTATACTACATGGAAGAAAGGACCAACACGGCTATCCACCCTTCTTTCCTCAACTTGTGTCTATGGGAGCTATACAGTAGATCAAGATGGGTGCAACTTGCTCCAAAACACAAAGCACACGTGCATTGTGCCAATGCCTGAGGCTTGTTAATCATGATTCATACATGTTGTGCGCAATCTCGACTAGGTGGAATTAAATATTGTACAGTTGCAACTACAGTATTTCCAACATACTTAAAAAAAAATATTTGGCAAGAACATGGACAGTAATGGGCATTCACATCTTTATACACGTATCTGTACCACTGTTCTTTATGTTCTTGTAAGTCGGGTCTTCGGAACTGTGGGGTCTTGTGACGTCACGCGTGGCCATGACAACGCGCGTGAAATGGAGCGGCGGGGTCACGTGACGTGATATGACCCGCGACATCATCTGACGCCGGGTTTTTACTGGGAGGGGGGAGCGAAAGTTGGGGCTCCCAGGCAGGGGGTGCACGCCAAAAACTTTGCGCACCCCTGCGCTAAAGTACTGTACATTTATTGAACGCAATGAAACTATAGTGAGTGATAGATCAGGGGAGACATTGGGATCCCGCTCAGATTTGCAACAACCATAGCAACAACATATATAATAGATAGTTATTACTAAATAATGGTTATCCAAATTAGTATTGTGTCATTTCTTGAAAGAGGATAAGAGTGTATATCATAACTGTTTTCAAATATATCAGTGTTCAATATAAGGGTGGCTTTTTACCTCAAAGGTCGTGCCGTTAATATGGTGTCATTCATTGAAATTAGAGGAAGGAAGCTTTCAACAGTAGAAAAGTCAAAAGGGTTTGTTACAGTAAATAAAATAAAAATGTAGAAATTGCTACTTTTGTCATTTTTTTAATTACTATTATTATTTACACATTCTAAATGTTATAATATGAAGCGAATACCTGCACTTTAAACCATTTATTAGACTAAGTGACATTCAGTAGTAGTATATGTGTATATCTTTCATGGTAACCTCATATAATTAATTATTATTCTTTAAACACTCATCATTAAATTAATCCACTTTTCCCCTGAGTAAATTCAGCGCAATTTTTCTCTTAACAAAAATATATAAACACTAGCTGTACCAGATGTAAGATAGGCCAAACTAGGAAATCTGAAAGGTTATTAAACATTACTCTTTGTTTTCACCCCTCCCTGTAATGCCTTGCTGTCTCTTGTCCTCTCATCCCCACCTTACTCTCTCCTCCATCATGCCCTGCTCCTCTTTGCACTCTCTCCTTCCTTGTTCTCTTCTCCTCTCTGTGCACACTACACTCCTTCCTCTCCTACTTATCTCATCCTCTCCTTGCTGTCTCTCTATTTCATCCACCTACAGACCTTGCTGTCTCTCCTCCTCTCTCTTTGCACTCCCTCCTGCCCAATGTGAACACTGCTCTCCATCTTCCTAGTCGTCCCTCTATCTCCTCCTCTCCTTGCTGTCTCTCTGTTTCCTCTTCTACTCAACTTGCTAACTTTCCTCCTCCATGTGCACACTGATCTCTGCTGTCTCTCTGTCAACTCTCCCATCCTTGCTGTCTCTCCTCCCCATCCCTCATTTCCTGCTCCTCTTTGCACTCTCTCCTCCCCTTTCTTGACACTACCTGCCTTACTGTGTCTGCTCCTCTCTATGCACACTAAAATCCCTCCTCTCTTATTCATCTCATATGGCTCCTCCTCTCCTCGCTGTCTCCACTGCCATGACCCCCTCCCCCCCCCCCTAGTGTTTCCTGGGTGAGTGAGAGGCCGTTCAGTCTATCACAGGGGGATGTATGTATATCTTTATTTATATAGTGCAGACAGTGTAGTCAGCTTTCTACAAAGACAATACCTGTACAGCGAATAATAATACATTAAGTGCAGCAAAGTCAGACAATAGAAAAGGAAATCCCTGCCCGAAGTGCAGAGTCCAGTTCTTGTATTCTTTACCTCCAATTTGAACTCCACAGACACTTCATATGTGACGCATATGATGTTACAAAGCCAATGTGCAGTCACATTATACAGGATGTGCAGTCTCATTGGCTGACCCTGGGTGAGTGACAGGCCAAACAGCCTATCACAGAGGAGAAGGGATGTACAACCTCACTGGCTGTGCCTGGGTGAGTGACAGGCCATTCAGCCAACTACAGAGGGATGTGCAGACATCCTTGGAGAAATATATATACATATACAGGGCCGCAGACAGATTTCCCGGGGCCTAGGACTAGAGTTAGGACCGCCTCCCGTGTCGGTGGTCTTGCGAGTCCCCCCTTATTTCACACCTCGTGAGCCCCTTCAAATTTCTGTCCCTTTTCCCATGTTTATTTATCCCCTCTGTCTCACCTCTCCCTCCCTCCATCAATTACCCCACTCTCACTCAATCCCTGCCCCCGCCCCCCGCCCAACATGTATTTCTCTCCCCTGCATCCCACTCTTACTCCCTCCCTCCCTCGCTCCTCTCACTCTCCTCCCCTGTCAATTATCCCACTCTCTCAATTCCTCCTCCTCACACTCATTCCATCCCTCAAAATACATACCAAAATATCCCACCCCTCTAATTACATACAAAAAAAATCCTCACCACCGCAAATATATACAAAATCCCTCCCCCCCAAAATACATGTAAAAAACCCAAAACATACTGTATTAATCCCCCAAAAATCCATATTTAAAAAACAATACATATAAACCCCCCTACTGTACATATAAATATATAAAAATTATACATATAACCCCCAATACATATTAAAAAAAAAACAATACATAGAAAAAAAAACACCCAATACATATAAAATCCCCAATACGTATAACCCCTCAATACATATATAAAAAAAACAATACATAGAAAAAAAAAACAATACATATAAACCCCCCAATACATATTAAAAAAAACAATACATGCCCCCCGCAGCCACCTGGCCCGAGACACTTGTCCCTGGTTGCGGTCGCTGGAAAAATCAAATTGAAGTGACTTACAGCGATCGCGACCAAGCCGTCAATACATTTGTTTTGACGCGACGTTGCGTCGCTGTCGCCGGCACTATAAGCGCAGATTTACACAGAAGGGGAGAGATTCAGAGTGCAATCTTATTGGCTGTCTCTTGATGAGTGAAAGGCCGCTCAGCCTATCACAGAGGGGGAGGGCTGTGCATCCTCACTGGCTGTCTCTGAGTGAGTGAAAATCCATTCACACTATCACAGAGGGCTGAGCAGACATCCTTGGAGAAATAAAACTATATAGAGAATAAAGACTATCACTTGTGGGTAGGTTTACCTTTCACATTTTAAGTTATGGTAGGTGAAAAAGGCAACAAAAAACCTCCACCGTTAGCATATAGCCAATAAAGAATATCACTTGTGAGCACATTCACATGTCTTAGACAGGTCTGCACCCCTGCCTTTCAACCATTATCACCTAGCATACAGTGCTTCCACCTCAGCAAGGGATTCTGGGAAATGACATGCAAATGAGACCTGGAGTGCCTGCTATTATTTTCGTATATATAGAAAAATGTTTCATGTTTGTAGAAGACATCCTAATCTTGGTTATTACGTGTAGACATGCAATTATGTATTTTTAAATTTGTATTGTATGTCTTTATTTATATAGCGCCATTAATGTACATAGCGCTTCACAGTAGTAATACATGTGGTAATCAAATAAATAACAGATAATATAAATAACAGATCATCGGAATAAGCACTTTAGACATTAGACATTAAGGAGTCCCTGCCCCGAGGAGCTTACAGTCTAATTGGTAGGTAGGGAGAACGTACAGAGACAGTAGGAGGGAGTTCTGGTAAGTGCATCTGCAGGGGGCCAAGCTTTCTGTATCGTGTTCAGAATATCCACAGTGCTATTCATATGCTTCTTTAAGCAAGTGTGTCTTAAGGTGGGTATTAAAGGTGGATAGAGAGGGTGCTAGTCGGGTACTGAGGAGAAGGGCATTCCAGAGGTGTGGGGCAGAAAGTGAAAAAGTTTTAAGGCGGGTGAGGGCTTTAGATACAAAGGGGGTAGAAAGAAGACATCCTTGAGAAGAACGCAAGAGTCTGGATGGTGCATAATGAGAAATTAGGGATGAGATGTAAGGAGGGGCAGAAGAATGTAAAGCTTTAAAAGTGAGGAGAAGAATGGAGTGTGAGATGTGGGAGTTGATCGGAAGCCAGGAGAGTGATTTCAGGAGGGGAGATGCTGAGACAGATCTAGGAAAGAGTAGAGTGATTCTGGCAGCAGCATTTAGGATAGATTGTAGGGGAGACAGGTGAGAGGCAGGAAGGACGGACAGCAGGAGGTTACAGTAATCAAGACGGGAGGGAATGGGGGCCTGAGTCAGAGTTTTAGCAGTCGAGCAACAGAGGAAAGGGCGTATCTTTGTTATATTGCGAAGGAAAAAGTGACAAATTTTAGAAATGTTTTGAATGTGAAGGGCGAATTTGTGAGAGGAGTCGAGTGTGACCCCTAGGCAGCGTGCTTGGGCTACTGGGTGAATTATTGTAGTTCCAACAGTAATGGGGAAGGAGGTAGTAGGGCCAGGTTTGGTAGGAAGTATGAGGAGCTCTGTTTTAGCCATGTTGAGTTTAAGGCGTCGGAGGGCCATCCAGGATGATATAGCAGAGAGACATTCAGAAACTTTGGTTTGTACAGCAGGTGTAAGGTCAGGTGTTTTATTGTTTAATTGTTTATTGTTAATAATTTATTATTATTACTGTATTTCTTGTATCCTATTTTACCCTACAATAAGCATTAGTTCTCATGCACATACATGCTTAATGGATTCATTCATTACCTATGAGCTGGCATGTCTTTAAAAAAACATTTGGTTTACTATAAACTGTCCTTCCTTTAATATATTTTTACAGGAACACCCCCTTATGACCCACAGCTCTGCCCATGCATTGTTCTCTAGGTTATTCTTTGGGATTTTACATTTGCTTTCTCCATTTAGAAAACAATGCTTTATGAAGTGATATGAAACTTTTATTATTATTATTATTTTTTTTATATTGAAATGGCGTCTGTATTTATGTTGTCCATGTAAAAATGGACTAGAAGCAAAAGGTGACACACTGCGAGTGCTTATTTGCATGTCTTTACCCAGAATACCTGGCTGCAGTAAAAGCATTGCATATTAAGAGATAATGGGGAAAGTCAGGGTTGCAGACCTGTCAGACATTTACAGTATGAATGGGCTCACAAGTGGTATTTTTATTATTTATATTGGGAGTTTTATATTTTAGTCCAAATTATATAGGCAGTAGCGCAGGGAGTAGAATTCCTCACAAGGACTGAGAAACCAAAGCTCATCCGCCTGACGTACAGTAGAGGCAATGCTTATTCTAACAAAAACCAGTGGTAATTCCCCAAAAGACCCAGGTACATTCTGAATACATGCCTTAAACTTTCCTTAAACTAGCCCCAGCATTTCTGCATTGATTAATGGCCTATCAGATTAACAGCGGGGGTCCCTGGCAGTCCCATTCAAACTGAATTGGACTGCCAGGGATCCCTGCTGTGTTAATCCTATGGGTCGTTAGTCAATGCAGAAATGCTTTAAACGTGCCTCAAACTAGCCCAGAACATACCCAGCACATACCCTGAATGTAACCCGGCTAGTTTAAAGCAAATGTTAGAATAAGCGTTGCCTCTACTGTACCTTGGCAAATGTGTATTAACAGTGAAACCGAAACAGCAGTACTACTGGCCATGCCACCAAGTTAGGGGGCCAGACCAGACACCGCACCAGATTTTAGCACCTGCGGGAAGCGGAGGAACCGTTGCCTGGTCATCTGAGGACCGAAAGGGAGGCAGCATTTTATTTTCTCCTATTGCCGAGTTTAGTAATGTAGCCACAAGAGATGGTGAGCAAGAAGAAGGGTGCTGAGAGAGCTAGGGAGAGGAGGAGGGATAGAGGAAATATAAGGGGGTGGGGACAGAGATGCAGAGAAATAGAGAAGTTGAATGAGTGGGTGGGAGGGGGAAAGAATGCTGGCGCGCAAAGGAATAGAGATTGAGTGAGGGGAAGTGGGTGGCTTAATGAAATATGAGTGAGGGGAACAGGTATGGAAAGGAGGGTAATGAAACCACGTTAGCATGGAAAATAGGTTTACTACGCATTGGACTTCAATATACTACATAATGTACTGTATGTACCCAGAAGTAAGAGCATTGCAGCAAAAATGTAGATGCAACAGTTATTAATTATTGTAGATTATACCAATATATTCTACAGTGCCGTACAATGGGGGAAACAAAATATTAGTTACATAAACAGAGTTACGTACAAATCAGGAAAAACATACATAAACAAATAAAAAATTAATGAGGGGCCTGCTCAGGAGAGCTTAAATCTAGAAGGAATGAGGGACAATGTTGAAACAAAAGGTAAAGTGGCTGCTCATTATGGGATGGCGTATACATCAAGATGGAGTATGGTCCAGCCGCACAGCTAATCCTGTTTAGGTTTGGGGGTGTGGATGTTAGTGTGGAGTTTTGTCCAGTCACACAGCAGGTTCAGTAGGGTTAGATGGGGGGGGGGGGGGTGGGTGAGGGGGCGGTAGGTGTTACAGGTATGCCAGATAAGCTTCCTTTAAGAGGTAGGTTTTCAGATGGGGTTTAAATGTCTGAATGCTGGAGGAGAGTCTAGTGGTAAGTGGTATGGAATTCCAGAGTGGGTGCAGCATGGGAGAAGTCTTATAGGCTGGAGTGAGAGGCGGTAATAAGTCAGGAGGAAAGGTGGATGCCATGGACAGAATGTTGGGGGCGTTTAGGGACACCCCCTGAAGGTAAGCTTAACATTCGGAACACATCTTTAAAATAATTTGTCATTACTGATTAAAGGAAACTCATGCTTAAAAGGAGTTTTGTGTGGTGTTTTCAAAACTGGAACAGACTTGAGAAACCAGTGTGCAACATGTGGATTCACTCTTGAGTGTTTTCCAACTTCATTGTGCAATGTAAAAGGGGTTATTGTATGTTCTATAACATTTTCTCCACTATTTTCAGATATGCTGCATTATACAGTATATTGTTGAATTTTGGTTCCTTTTTCTAACAATTATTGCCAATGAAAAGTAAGAAAAATGGCATGTTAATTTCTTCATTACAGCTTTCAAATAGTGAAGCAAACCATATACCTTTCATGTTGCAGATGATGTTTAGCATATAATACTTTACATATACACATACTTAACATGTTTCTGCACCGCTCTCCGTACAACAATACCGTATGATGGCAGATCTGCTGGCTGTTTCCTATAAAATCTGTGGTTATTTCATACATTCTGCAACACTGTACAGGAAACTGCGAGAGTTCCAGGAAAAATACGGCATCCGTTGAAACAAGAAGCTGTTACAAGACAGAACTCAGCGCCTAACACTACAGAGCATAAGATCTCCTAAAGCAACACAAATGTGTAGTTTAACAAAGCTGTCAATAGCCATCATTAATTAGGGAGATGCAGAAATGCTTTTCCAAGATTGTGTAAACGCGTTTTACACTGTGAAGTCATGAATGATGGCTCTCTTCCTTTAATCTACCTTACTATATACAAATGTTCTCCTCACTTCTTCTCTTTGTCTTCTTTGCACTCATAAATTCCACTCCTTTTATTCAGTTCTATTGTACCAACTATCTCTTCTTCTCCTCATACGAGCATATGCTCTTACAAGAATTCCTATCCCTTCTTCTCTTGAACACTGAAGAAATATTTCTCCAAACCCTGGCCTCTGCTATATCCCCACTTGCCCTTGTCAACTACCATCCCTCCCCTCTATAATATCTAAAAGCGTCAACCCTTCAAGCCCAATATCAATCACCTGCTCATTTCCTTCTTCTCACCCTTTTTCCTGTGCTCTCTGGATTGTCAGCTCTCTGTCTAACAAACTACTAGCTGTACATGGTCTCTCCATCTCTCGCTCTTTTCCTCTCTTGGCTCCTATCATTCCTGGGCATCTCTCCGGATCTCAGACTGAATTTCCAGTTGCCATTAAGTTTGTCAGTGTCACTGCATACCTGCTATCAGTGACTTATTGTGTGTTGTTGTACATCTGCCACCTCCACCACCATCATAAACTTATTGTCAAAACCAAAACTTGCAAATATGTCAGATTAGTTATATTTTATTTTAACTATCCACTAGGGGCCCAAACAGGCCAGGACAACACGGTTGCACTATGCCAGACAGTCAGTGCTACACCCATGCCTAACAACTCTGCCTGAATTGTCAATTGGCACCTGGAAATGCATTACAGTCAGCCACCAATTACGTAACATCTAAGTTGGCATTGGCACAGTGCTTGGCTTTTTGTTATATTTATGTATGTCCTACACCGCAGTTACTGTTCCATCTGTCAGTAATGCATGGGTTGGAGGAGGACATACTTCACTTATTATGTTATAATTTTGCTCACAATCATTTTTAACCTGTGAAAACTAAGTAAGAACTCTTTTTAGTGTTATATCTTTGTGAATCAATGCACTATGTCTTAGTAGCAATGAGTGACTGACTCTGAATTAGTTACAGCAATAAGTAGATAACACAACAGTTCCTAGAGGCTGTTACGCTGACTGATGTAAAATACACTTCGGTAAGCTTTGTGGCGGTGTAATTTGCATGGACTGGCTTCATGCCACGAGGTCTGTGCCACAAGGTCAGTAGTTCTGCTGGCCACTGGCCGCAAATGACGTTCCTGCTCCTGGCATTAGCCAAGAAAGCTATGGAAGACCAGCAAGCAGTGTTTGAAAGGGGAGATCACAATGAACATGTTATCTGCACTGGTGCACTACCATATATTTGAAAGGTACACACACCAAGTCCACTGGGATAGTTTAGAGTTTGCCTCCCTTCCAGTGCCCATCACAGGCGGGGTTGACAGTAACCCCCCATTTGGATTATTTAGATTTTAACGTTCTTCCATTTCCTCCCTGATTTAGTGCACAGTATATTCCAGTCACAGTGCATTTATTATCAATTCATTTTATTCTTTATTTACAGTATGTGGTTCTCTTTTTCTGTGTTTCTTTTATATGTAAGTATATATTTTCATAATAGCACATATTAACTAAGCAGCCTTCTGCTATAAGACATCTTTTAGAGCTAGAAGACACCTTACTGCCCATTGACTTGAATAGAAAAAGTACTGTGTGGTGCTCTAAAAAACTGGGCAGGTCTGTTGATAATAACTTCATAAGTACACAAACATCCTCCATGGAATACCTCTCCGGTAGCTTAATAGAAATGCATATGAAAGTCCCAATAAAGATGTAATAACTGGAAGATCCCACTGAGCACTGCAGATCCGGATTCAACACTTTTTAGTGTCCAGACAAGGTAAAAATCTAAGATAAATGGGTCATAATAGCAGATAAAGCAGATAGGGCAATTGCCACGGACTCACGTAAATATGCTTTGTCTTGATGGTGAAGCCTGCTTGTCCTGGGGTATTGTGTGTGCCTCCTCCTGATGTTGGCAACAGGGAAAAATGAAGAGAAAAGCAGAGCACTACATCCACACCTGATCTCACCCATGCCTCCCTGCCATCTCTTCCCCTGTAAATGGTGTTAACCTTCTCAGTTAATACTGACAAACCTTAAAACTTGCCCCACAATTCAAGCATCCCAATAGCCAAGAACACATGACTACTGTACCACACCTACAGTCACTCCTAGCTCCCATTGTGGTCAAGCACTGCCATCTACTGCACTTGTTCCCTCACCTGCTGTCTCTGTAAGTCTTCCATCATACCACTTAGATTGTAAGCTCTTCAGGGCAGGGATTTCCTTTCCGATTGTCTGATTTTGCTGCACTTTTTGTATTATTATAATTCCCTGTACTGTATTCTTTGTGAAGCGCTGAGTACACTTTTGACGCTATATAAATCAAGACATACAATACAATACATCCAGAGTGTAAACAAATTAAAGAGATAGCGTTCCCATGGTACAAAAAATGCTGTTTTTTAATGGATCATAAAAAAGACAGACCAGAGCCCACACCTACATGTTTCAGGCTATACTTCCTTTATCAAGGTAGCCTGAAATGCGTACAAGATGTGGGCTCTGTACCCGTGTCTGTCTTTTTTATGATCCATTAAAACCAGCATTTCTTCTACCATGGGAACACTATCTCTGTAATTCATTGACTTGAATAGACTGTAAGGTGTCCTCCAGCAGCGGAAGAGTCTGATGGAAGAAGACTGTTTAATAAATATGGCCCAAAATTCAAAAGCAGTATTAGTGCAGAATATCACACCTTATCCCACCAGATGTAACAGGGAACCCCCTAAAATCTGTATCTGCTCATATTATTCAGTATACTGTATAGCATTTATTTTTGTCAACCATAGATTAACTGCATATACATTTACCCCAAAGGAAATCTGTAATAAATAATTTTGCTGTAAACACTATATACTAGTGTAGTCCTCTTACCCTGTTATGGGAAGAGTCTACGGGTGCTGATATTACCTGTTGGCTCACAGAGACCTGAGCCTCCGACACCGAGAGCCTGGGATACACCTGAGCTACTAGATGACAGCACCTCCACCTGTACGGTATCCCTAGTGTCGGGGATGACCCCGTGCAGGAACAAATAATAGTACCACACAACATATAATTGTAACCTTATAACCTTTACTAAACACACATATAGGATATATAGCAATTGCTCTTATATTGCATAACGGTGTTTCACATATATATATATAGATACCCCGCACGTCTGCAGTGACCCACCACCGTGTTACCCCCGCACCATGTCCAAAGTACTGTTCAGGGCCCTTGGCCACTCTACCATGTAAGTGTCCCCAAGTGGTACCCCCACCCTTTACGCGTGATCCGTGCATTGCTGTTCAGTGTTGGTGCACTTATAGAACGATACCTGCCCGGGGCTCCTGCACCCGGGTTCCGCAGAATACGACAGGGATTCCTTCCGGTCCGACGTCGTCATCCGCCACAGCGTGGGGTGAATTCCGGCGTGGATAATATCACCGTATAGTCTCTGTGTCCTTGGTGGCGTTCTGAGCCCAGAACCCACCTTGCAGGTCCGCACTGTGTAGCACTGTGTCCCTGACTATCAAATAGATAATGGGGCAGAGTCCCTACCTAAGGGCCTGTCCTTAAAGCAATCACTGCTTTACTGGTGAGTCGGGGCCTAACTGGGGCCTTGGGGGACACAGTCTGGCCTAGCCCAGAGGAGTACCACTCCCTGGACACTACCTGACTCTTTGCTGTCCCTCTTCCGACTGGCGTGCTCCTCTCAGTGCGTGAAATGTATCTAATCCTGTGCAGGGGAAACGGGCCGCGCTATTGACTCCCTGGCGTCATGTATTTGTTTCGTCCCTATGCATTATGGGGCTTGTAGTTCCCCATGCAGAGCCTCTGTGTAATGGCCGCCGCTCCCTACTGTCCTCTGTGCATGCGCAAGACTGTATAACCGCCACAACTCTCAGCAGCTAACTGCGCATGCGCGGCAAAACTAAAATGGCGACGGCTGAAGGAGGAAGCCACCGGAGCCTCCGGCGCGTTGTTCGCCCCTCCCTGCACCTGCCGCAATGCTGCCTGCTCCTGTCCCCGCCTCCGCTGCTGAGCGCTACTGCGCGCGAAGGTCAGGGAACAGAGGGACACCGGGGGAACCCATGCCACACTAGTTTATTATTTTTGATAGTATGTATGTATTACTGGTGTGTTTATTTACCTTACATAGTCAAACCAGCCTTAACAATGAAAGAAACTATTGTTTTTATTATCATTTATTAATAATGTGCCAACATATTCCACAGCACAGTACTATGGGTCAGAAGACAATAACAAAATATCAATATTAACATACACTGAAACAGTAGTACCATTTTCCAAGGTGCATGCAATCTGTACGGAAGGGAGTGGAAACAAAGGTACATGGGGAGAATGTTGGTGCATTTCAGAGTGTGGCTTGCTATGAAGCAAGCAGCTTGGGCACTGGTGGAAGAAGTAAATGGGATCACATGGATGAGAAGTAAAGCAATGAGAGTAAGGCCGCGCTTATAGTGCCGGCGACGTCACGTGCGGTCGCTGGAGAAATCAAATTTAAGTGACTTCCAGCGATCGCGACCAAGCCATCACACCACTCCTACTATAAGCGCACCCGATGGCGTCAGTACATTTGTTTTGACGTGATGTCGCTGTCGCCGGCACTATAAGCGTGGCCTAAGGGAATCCGTTTATGAAGGTGGAAAAGCCCTTTTGCTGTGACTGGTGGTAATCCTACAGTAAGAGAGTTTGAAGTTAAGCAGAACAAGAATCGGACACAGAGGTGCAAGGTGAGAGGAGAAGACTATCTGCAGGTCTTGGAAGCTGTGTCTGTCTTTTCTTTATTAAATACCAATAATTACTAGAACAAGAACTATATTAAGGATTTAATGAAATTACTTTCATATTGTTTTTTTTCTTCTTCTTCTATTTTTTAGATGTATTTAATGTACACACAATGGTCCATGTTTACTAGGTGGAGCTATTCTATAGGACACCTTCCAGTGCCAAAAAAACATCATACAGTCACGTGAAAGGGCCATAAGGTGTTTTACATGAACTAAGTGTTATTCAGTTATCAGAAAATAAACACTAGTATAGTAACTCAAATGACTGTACATAAAAATAGAAAATAGAGTGCCAGCGACCAGCTAGCCCCGGCCTTACCATTAGGTATTCTTAACACAGCAAAGCAATGGCTTTGACACACCACAGAATTTAGTCAACAAGAGAATTTATGGTGCATGATATGCCCAATGTTTCGGTACCAGACAGTTCATCAAGAATTGCAAAATAAAGTAAATAAAACACAAGGTTAACTCGCTGCCTGAGGCTGCGAACCACGTTGTGAAAGCGCCAATAGGTGTAATGTATTACACATCCATCTATTTGCATTCTTTATGTTCGCACCCTGTTCTTTTAATATCGCGCCCCACGGCCTCTATTCATAGAGGTCCAAAGCAGAAACTGCCACTGATTAGGAAGATAGTTTGGGCTGATTATACTGCGATTGGCTTTATCCCAAATGTTTTAAACTGGGCCTCCAAAAAGCTACTACAGTATTTAGCATTTTGAGATCACCATTCTATAGTTCCTGTCAAAAGTAAAATAGCAGTTGGGCTTTTAAAATATATATTTTACATGAATAAGCATTTTTTTATTTAGTAGGATATATTAATTGGGTTACTGGTGCAGAGAAAAGGTCTTCTCTTTGCCACTAGTTTCTGTTACTCACTCTGATAACTTCTCTCCATCTTTTATCACTATGTCCTATGCAACTCAGGTTATCCACGCAATTTGAAAATAATCCCTGTGGTTTTACTCCCAACATATCCTTTTGCACAAAATAAACCAGATTAATGATATACATTTTCTTAAGTAATGACAATTTTGCGTCATGTACATGAAATGCAATCTCCATAGTCAGTCTCTTTTGAAAGTCCTTCCTTTGGTTCATGGTTGCTCCTGAGATGTTCCATTCTCTGCCATATTAGACAACTTCTTTCCTGTTTGTGTTATTTGCTTTCCAGGAATGTTATCTGCACCATGAGATGATGCCTGCAATCAACAGTTGAAGTGACTGTAGTATACACTTTGCAAAGGCAGGAAACTACATAGATGAACCTGTTCATTTACATACAAAAGAGAAAAAGTAAGAGGGGATAAAACAATGATGTGTTTTAACTTAAAATTTCTACTGTAGACCTACTATGTATGCCAGGTCACTGCGTGGACTCTGTATATACACATAAACCCCAAAAGGAGATTACGCCCCTAACATAATACTTTCCAGAATAAAGAATGTCAGTCAATGCAGAGTCAAATCTGAAGAGGTCAAGTAGGCCAGCTTTGATAAATAACAAGATTAACAAAGTACTTAAGGTTAAAGGTAGAAGTCATGCCCTGTTTTGTATTGTTCATGAGGAAGCCTAAAAAATCTTTGGAATCTCCTATACTATCTTGGATCCCTCCAGGGGAAACAAATGTTTTTTGACCCCAACAAAACGGGTCTACCTTCAACTGTGAACGATTTGTTATTCTAAACCATTTAATTCCATAAAAATGTTTTCACAGCCTAGCAAAAAATATACTATATGAGATGTATTTTTTGGTTAATAACCTGTAGTTCCACAAGAATCAATAATTGATATTGATTTAAAAATGATGTTTGTAGTGAAATCTGGTTAAAATTCTTGATAAAAAGGGCTGAAGTTCAAGTTGATATTCAAGTTTAATAGGTTTTTTATTAAAATAAATGTGTGCAACAACAATATTTAAAAAAAGGTAGAAAATGTTCCTTTCCAGGTACAATTCATTGGAGATGAGTGAAATTTTCTCCCGAAATCTGAATCCACCGTGGATTGGCCAGTTCCTTTGAGTTGCGGATTTCTGCAGTCTGTGTCAAGTACCTTCACCTTGCCAAAGCCTGCGTGGCAGTCGAAACGTTGGTAGCTTTCTTTGCTGAATAAACCACTGAATGAGAAGACTGTGTGCCTGGATATTTTTCCCTTTCCATGTGAACTTATTGGGGTTTTACAAGACTTTCCCTTTTATCTGTGAGCACATTGACTTATTTTACAAACAGATGAGACTTGAGCCAGTAATTCGCCTGGAAGGAGGGAATAGGGCCAGGTTAGGGAGGAAGTATGAGAAGCTCTGTTTTTGCAGTGTTCATTTTTAGTCGGCGGAGAGCCATCCCGGATGATATAGCCGAGAGACAATCATTTATTTTTAAATAGCATGCAACCTCAAGTTTAAGCCATTGTGTTGTAGGCAGGGATTGGCTGTGGGTTGGGTAGGGCTGCTGCTGCCGTATTTGTACAGGTCAAACATTTATACATTATTTACTTAATAAAATTTGTAGCTTAACTATTAACCTCTTACTGACTGGACTGATCCCTGTCTGTGTGTGTCTAATCCACTGCCAGGGCTGGGGCCTGGCCTCATTAGCCTGGGCGCTTCTCCTGTACCGTGTCTGTGGCTTGTGCCCAACCCAGACCATGGAGACCAGTAGCCACTGCCATTCCATTACTAGAGTTGCCACATTGGTACTAGCAGCCAGTTCCACAGCAACAGTAGCAGCACCCAGTCGGGTCGATTATTTCTCTTTTCTCTCTCTCATCCTATATATGCTATATATCACATACTCTATATTTTAGATAAATCGATAGATATACTTAACTTACAGTATATAGAAGAGACGGACTCTGAATGAGATACAGGAGATAGACAGTTGAGTAGGACAACAGGATATTTTTCTGACTTATTATACAGTAATATACGGTTGTTGTTATTATTATACCACAGTTTACTATTTAATTACTAATGGTCTAGTTTGTTATTGTTATTTGTTAAGTAACAATACAGGCGGTCCTCACTTCTCCGTTGGAATGCATCCCGCCAACCGCCGTCGGTTAACGGGCCATCGGATTGCGGATCCCATGTTAATCGGCGGCAGTGACCGTCAGATAAGCGGGTCCGGCGCCGCATAATGCAGTCCACCAGATAAGGTTTGATAAGGCATCCGGCGGAAGCCGGAACGTCGGGAAGCGAGGACTCACTATACATAGTACACCTCCATCCAGTGTGTCCAGTCTCCACACACACCAGTCCACTGGCCAGAGTCTGCGTCACGCCAGTAGTTTAAAATAATAAAAAAAGATATAATAAAATATATATATATATATAATATATTATATATAATTAGTGTACACTCTACTAAATCAAACTACCAGTTTAATTGGGTTGCTTGCTTTTATGTCTGCCTGCTGGAAAGTTTAGTGCTGTTATAACCATGTTAAACATTTACTTAATAAAACCTATAGTATTCAACTGTGACAGACTTGACTGAACCTTGTCTGTGTGTCCGGTGCCTGTCCACTCGCCTGGTCTCTCAGTGACCTCCTTCTTTGCTTAATCTATTATATATTTTAATTTGCATTACAACTAGTAGTATAATTATAAAGTAAATTTATTTGCTACCAACTAATGGTATGCCTTGTGGTGGGTGGTTGGCTGGGGTTTTGGGAGGGGAGTGGGTGGGGACGGGAGAATGGTATGTTGCTGCTGCCAGTGCCAGGCAGGCAAGAAGGGTTAGTATATAGCCACAGATCATCTGTGTCCGTCTGACTCTAGGCTAGCTAGCAGCAAGCCTAGTATAGCACTAGCATATAAAACAAGTGAAGTTAAAATGTCTAATGGTAATACCAGTTTTAGTGGTTTACAGAAACGTTTTGAAAGTGGAGGGGCAAGTAGATGTGGACATGGTTTTGGTTATGGTCGTTGTGGCGCTGGTGCTGATGAATTGGAAAAAGTTAAAATCCGTGAACGGTGGTGGTGCTGCTGGCACATTTACTACTCAAAGCAAGTAAAAGCAGAAGGACAACCCGTCCCCCCTTGTCTTGACAATGTACATCCAGTTAAAATATTTAAACTGGGAATGGGGAGGCCAAGTCAACCTAAGGCTCGGATACTTGGACTAGTAGTAGTTCTGAAACAAAAATTGGTAATGTGGAGAAGCATATTATTGAGAATCAGGGCCGGCTTGGAATTACGCAGGGCTCGGTGCATGGGGCTTTTGCGGGGCCTCTTACCTGGTCCGGCGTGGCATCTTCTCCTCAAGATGTTGCGGCATCACACAATGCAGTGTCACATTGTAATAGCAATGTGACGCCATGTGGCATCACGTTCTAATGGCAACTTGCCGCCACGATGCTATTAGACTTTGCGGCGCTATGATGACGGGACACTGTAGGAGGAGGTGCCGGGAGATGCTGCCGGACCACATAAAAGATAGTTACAGAGACCCCGCTCTCTCCCCCGTCAAAGTTTAATTGTTGTAGGGTAGAGTGCAGAGCCTCTGTAGGCGCTGAGCTTGGTGCAGGGGCATGATGAAACCGCCATCGAGCCATCCCTGTTGAGAGTGTTAATTAAACGGCTGTCAAGCTCATTTAAGTTGTATGCAAAAGGCACATCTTTCTTTTCACATTCCAAAACATTCACGAAAGCTGAACAAGCTCTGGCATTCATAGCACAAGACTCTGTTAAGAGAGTCCAATGAAGAAGAGGGAGAGTCACATGGACATGGACTTGATGACTGGGAAACAGTGAAGGGGACTTCATGCTGATTCATCAATCAAATATCATTGGTTGGGAATGAGGAGGATTCTGATGAGGATGTTACTTAAGTTGGGAAACTGGTGATTTAAGTGGTGTGTTGGCAGTGGCACTGGTGGCGGTGGGAGCGTTGAATGGGATAATGTTTCAGATGCAAGTAATGATACTGTGATCATTGTTAAAGACTGAAAATACAGATTCAACCAAGAGTAAAGCAAAAACTCCAAGCACTTAATAACAACACTGAATATTAATTATTTAAGAAACATAACCAATTATCAACATCACGTGCATTGATGATACTTTCTTCCTCATCAGCAGCACCCTCTTTTACTCAGACATCATCATTAGTGCTCACTAAGTTCACAGAGGGCAGCCTCAGTGCAGAAACCAACAACACAGCGATCATTGTGATGGTAGGGGCAATATGGCTAGCATAATAAAGGTTAAGTCCAACCATTGCCCCCACCAATCAAGATGGGGTTCCAGGTGTGAGCATAGAATCCCCATCTTATTATGGCTAACTGATACTGTCTGCTCTGTAGCAGTGTTTTCCCCCATGAATATAGAATGTAAGGTAATGTAAGGTATTCAAATGACTCCTTTTTGTGTTGAGAGAGTACTTTACTTGACCAGCCAGAACACAAAAGAAACTGGGTCCATCCCCAACTGACGCAGTTCCCAGTGGTCAGTTTGAATTACTCACACTCCTATCACATGGTCAGACTCACATAGCCCTGATTGGACGGTACGCAGCATCTGTGTGCCAATTGGTCAACAGACCTACTCCATAGCTTCAGATGGAGGCCGAGGTCTATGTTTACCCCTATAGCTCACAGTTTGAGAGATCAGATCCAGACGCACAGTCTGGGAGACAAATGGTGTGTTACTTCGAGGTTTTCGCAAGACATCCAAAATGAGGCTTGTTTCTATAGATGAGTGGGACTTTTAATCTTGTGAGGATGCAACTAGCATTAAAACGTTACCATGGTAACTTGAGACTTACCGCATGGGGAAGAAACCCATGGTAAGCATATTTAAGCGGCACTGAGCAGTCCAAAGAAAGACTGCTTGGAAAAAGTCCCCTTTTAGTGCTAAAGAGTGCTAATCTCAAGCACCTTCTTCAGGAGTTATTACTAACATGGAGAACGGGTTCCAATGCCAGCAGGACTGAGGGTTCTCTTCCTCCATCCATTCTCATTCGAGCGGCAGGGATATCTTGGGCGAGAGTGGAAGGATGGGCTTTAGCCGTGGTTAGTCCGAACTTCCCACAAACAGGGGAGGTATGTAACAGGGACTTATCCCTTTTTAAGTAAAATTGCCTCTAAATTCTCTGAAGAATCTAGCAGGGAGCTGGTTAATTGCAGCCAGTCAATTAACCAGGCTCCACCTTGCTAATCAGAGCTCTAGAAAAGCTTCTTTAGCACACAAGGGTGCTGACACAGGAGAGCAGAGAAGCCTGCACAAATACTCCTTAGCATACAACATGAGGAGAGAGTCTTGAGCACACACCAAGACACCCAGATACCACTGACCTGAAGGACAACCTGCTTTAAGGTACCGCTTGAGACTTTGGGGTGGTAGGCTGGTAAGGGACTTTTACGTCCAGTTTTGCAGATAGGGTCTGGGGAGAGAGTTAGCCCTTGCACAGGGATAGGTGTTTGTTGTTTGTTTATTTTGTTTTTGTATGCTGAACAGTGTTTAATGGGACAGGCTAAAAAAAGGCATGTTTCCCTAAAACTGTCTCCTTGTGCGTATGTCTGCACCTGCCTCTTACACTCACCCTCTCCAACTTTGACTGACACAATCCCTGGATCAAACCAGCTTACAGCAGTTGTGACCTCCTCACTACTTGAAACGCTCCCTGCTACCCACCCACTCTTCCAGTCTGCAGTCCCACCTGCTTAACCCCCACATTCCCACCTGATGACGCTTTCTGTGCCAAAGCTAGAGCAGCAAAAAACAGTAGTAGAGGTGGAGGGCATAGCAGACGCAGATGATGCAGCTGAACCAGATCAAGGGAAACCGATTCAGAACCTGTTTTGGCCAATCATGACAGGCTCTGCTCCGCCGTCCCGACACCAATTTGACCTGCTTGAGCATGCAACACGTGCTGCTGCATCTCGTGCTCACACAACTGTTCAAACAACAGTTGGCCTAGACACAGGAAGCATCATCAGTCTCTGTCAGTATACAGACAGAATCATCTGAGGTTAATGACATAGAGGAAATAGCTGCTGACAAAGTGGCCCTGACAGCAACCCTCTCCACAAATAGGCAATAGTCTTCAAATCCTCAGTCCTACCTGTTCTTCTAAGACAGAGCTACTTGCTAATACAACCTGTTCCTCTGAAGGGCTAAACAGCAGAAGGAGCAGCAGGTTCCAGCAGCATGCTCAAAATAAGGGTTGCAGGAACCACAGTACTATGGCTATTCAACTGGTACGCCAACCTCTGCCCTGTCCTCAATGCCAACTCAGCAGGAGGAAACATTCCTCCTCAGTCTCAAAGGAGGGGCATGGGCAGACCCTACCTGCCCATGCTGCCACTCCTCATAATAAAAAGTATATATATATATTTTTAAACTCTATTGCTCTCTAATTTCTTTTTTTATCTTTCTATTTCTCTCTAATACTAAATAATGTTTATTTGTATCTTTTTAGCTTTCTCTCTTTCTATCTGTATCTCTCTCTCTTTCTCCCGTAATCCGTGGAATGGATTCCGGTGGATAAGTGCAGCACATTCCGCAGACGTTATGCAGTCAGAACTCGCCGGCAGATTCTGAGGTCTCCACTCGTACTTAAGAGGGTGCAATCCGCCTAGGGATTTCCTTGCATGGATTAGATTGGATCCCTAAAGCCTGGGGAAATCCGTGGAACAGATTTTCACAGATTCGCCCATCTCGACAATTAATCAAAGTGAGTCAAAAGAATGGCTGAGATTTTTTACGCAAAAAAACCCCATAAAACTTTATGTTTTTTATGGAAAAGAAAGAATTTCTAAAACATAGAGCATAAATAGGTTGGTTAAAGATTCAAGTAAATGGCCATAAGGCATCTTCCTATGAATTACCACTTACTAAATATGGGTCTTACTAACCTGCAGTGGCATATTTGAGTACATGTAGTAACCTACAAGTATTAGAAGTATTATAGATACCTAGAAGTTTAAACAATATATACATTTCAAGGTTAGTTTGTATCTGGTACTTGTGTAGTGTTTGCTTTGCAGTGTTGAGCATGAATTGTCCTTATTCTGACATTCTACAGATAACTTGCCTTCCCCTTCTCATGATTAGTCATTGGACAGTGAAAAAGAGGTATAATGATGGACGTTACTTTATAGGGACCTCGACTGAAAATTAACGTTTCTATATTTCCAAGGACACAATAACAGTAGAAATGTAGCCTACAGATAAGACATTGTTAATGCATTTTTTTGTGCGCTACATGGATCTGCTCCTTTAACGGAGTAATGCATTGCTAGTGAAGACATTAAATGCAGCATCAAAAACATGTTTCTTAAATTCACTGACCTGCCTGGTTTGCATGCTAAGCGGTATGTTTCTTATACCCAACATCTCACATTAGCTGCAGGTATTACGAATTTCAAACGGAATCTATTGTTCAGTCAGAGTTCAGTCTATTGTTCAGTCAGACAAAAAGGGTATCACAACGCTCACCAAATTAGATCAATATTAGGTATATGGATTTGCCTATGTTGCCAAGATTGGCAACTGGTGCTACCTATGTGCTAAGATAATGTCGGTTTATCAGAAAGGACAATAGTTGAGAAGATAACTGTTGCCCCAAAAAGAAGCACCTTTGAGTGGTGCACTCTCAGGCGGTTAAAACTTAACTTTTAATTCTGCAATTGTAATATATATGTATACACACACAACAATACATTTTACATAAGTGTATGTTTAAAAAGAAACACATAAACTGACAGGGTATGAAGTGTAATTATTTCTGCTGTTGTAGTGTTATTATGTGGAAGTACAGGACCGTTTATTATTGGGTAATAATCCAATGGAATAGTGATGTCTTATTGTACAAAATGTATGAACAAAATTGAGATATAGAGACTATATACTAGATATGAAAGTCACGTGAAGCGTGACGCAGCTCTAACATCACTGCCAATAATTACTCCTCATCATAAATGTATACTAATCTCCATATCATACATGGGTGAATGCGCTGTAGAAGATGACAATATTGCGTAAATGCTGGAGTGTGTAATGTTGAGGTGCAGTGAGATATAATACTAGAAGTTAGATATGAAAGTCATGTGGAGCATGACGCAGCTCTAACATCACTGCCAATTATTACTCCTCAACCAGTAAATTTTAAGCTAATCTCCACAATGTGATAACCTATATATAATATTTGTAATGAGGTATTTAAACATTGCGGGTAGTCTATTGGTGGGTGTGTGGTATGGTCATCTGTATAATTGATTGTGTATTCATAGAAAGAATCTCTATGTAAGAGAACAGTATGCCTTGATGTCCTCAAGAGTTGCACCATAAAGGTGCCGCAGTCCAATGATCCTTGTAATTGGAAATCGCTCTGATTATTAAAATCTGAGCTCGGGCACCTGATGTTATTACCTTCAATATACACATAGTAAGTTGCCGCAGATCACAGGAAAATAAATGACTGGCTAGTAGATGTTATACAGCATTCCTCCATTACTTATCTAGATGTATGTATAATTAATTACAAGTGCATTTTGAAGATCATTAAATATAAATGTAACTTTTTACTTTACCTTTACAATATGCATAAAATTTGCTCCCAGTGATTTTATACTTCGTTGCTTCCTGCCAGCATTTAATTTTAACCCCGTCCATGTAAATAATTTAAAAGTTACATTTATATTTAATGATCTTCAAAATGCACTTGTAATTCATTATACATACATCTAGATAAGTAATGGAGGAATGCTGTATAACATCTACTAGCCAGTCATTTATTTGCCTGTGATCTGCGGCAACTTACTATGATTGGCGCCTCAGTAACCATGGCAATGTCCACACTACTTAACACATGAGAGCCGTCCTCCATGCACTTTCCTGCCCCTGACGAAGCTCCACCCACGGAGAGAAACGCGTAGGGCGTACGACGTGATGACGTCATGACAGGGAAGTAACTTCTTCTTGTTCAATACTAAATGTTGTGTTCCAGACCGTGGCGTTCTTATATGTATTACGTGTGATGTGCTTGATCTCAGACGCCACTACAGGGCTGCATCAGAGTATATAACTGTATCCAAAAGCAACAATAGTATTCACATTTGTGTGCTAACAGTTTATGATCTGCGGCCAGTCTTGAGATACTAGCAAAGGGCTGTATTAGATGGCACAAATAGTAGCATATACACGAAAAGTTTCAACAGCTTGTTACCAGCTTATGAGTTGCAGTCTATTTTTGGCATCATAGAAGATAGGCTACGTTGCTTGAAGGCGTCTCATTCATAGCCATTTAACTGCACAAAGTATAACAGATATATGACATTAGTTCTTTCTGTGATTACATACATTTTGTATCTGTGCAATACAATGAGACTACCAGTTAAACCATTGGCTATATTTATTAAATAGGTCTTTTGTTTAAGGCATTGCAACCGAGCTGTTAATATATGGCGGTATCAAGCTTTGCTTACAATTTATAATCACCCTGCAATCAGTTCAAGCTGAATGATCAGTGTCTATGCTATTGGAGTGAGGCCATCTCACATGTCTATTGTTATACTCTGAACAGCCACCAAGCTGCATTATTTGGCTTTTTAAACAGACTTATGCTATTTGTGACGACATATGCCATGCGGCTCTGGTAAAGGCTTCTTTTCAGATATAGGTTGTATTTGAGTATGGTTATGAGCATATTAATGTGTCAATCTTGCCACTAGCTCATGTGTGTATTGAAGGTAATAACATCAGATGCCCGAGCTCAGATTTTAATAAATAGAGCGATTCCCAATTACAAGGATCATTGGACTGCGGCACCTTTATGGTGCAACTCTGATTGAGGACATCAAGGCATACTGTTCTCTTACATAGAGATTCTTACTATGAATACACAATCAATTATACAGATAACCATACCACACACCCACCAATAGACTACCCGCAATGTTTAAATACCTCATTACAAATATTATATATAGGTTATCACATTGTGGAGATTAGCTTAAAATTTACTGGTTGAGGAGTAATAATTGTCAGTGATGTTAGAGCTGCGTCATGCTCCACATGACTTTCATATCTAGCTTCTAGTATTATATCTCACTGCACCTCAACATTACACACTCCAGCATTTAAGCAATATTGTCATCTTCTACAGCGCATTCACTCATGTATCATATGGAGATTAGTATAAATTTATGATGAGGAGTAATTATTGGCAGTGATGTTAGAGCTGCGTCACGCTTCACGTGACTTTCATATCTAGTATATAATCTCTATATCTCCATTTTGTTCATACATTTTGTACAATACGACATCACTATTACATTGGATTATTACCCAATAATAAACGGTCCTGTACTTCCACACAATAACACTACAACAGCAGAAATAATTACACTTCATACTCTGTCAGTTTATTTGTTTATTTTTAAACATACACTTATGTAAAATGTATTGTTGTGTGTGTATACATATATATTACAATTGCAGAATTAAAAGTTACTTTTTAACCGCCTGAGAGTGCACCACTCAAATGTGCTTCTTTTTGGGGCAACAGTTATCTTCTCAACTATTGTTCAGTCAGTTTTAATTGTTGCTTTAGGGAACTAATGTTTAATTGAAGGGGTTACACCTCTGGGACTGATGCCCCGATTCTGACACATACCTTATAAATATTTTTAAATCATTTTAAAACCAGCAATCCCGCCTCCTACTTTTTTTCACATACAGATGTTGGAACACTCGATGTCCCCATAACCGCGAGAAGGAGCGAGATTACAGCTGCGTGAACTACGCGGCTACGTCGGTCGGTAGAATAATTTGAGCGGTTATTTATGTTATTGCAGTTCAGTATCTGTGTCCAGCAGGTGGCGCATTAAATGTCTTCGCCTATGATACTCAGAAGCCGCAACGGGGCCGGGAATTGCAAGTAAATGCAAATAGATGCCAGGGATTTACACAGTGTTTGGTGGCACCGAGAACAGCATGTCTGGCTACGTCTGTACTTATATAAAACAAGAAACAAAGAAGTCCAGAGCGACATCCAATGTGACAAAAATACACAGTGAAATACCTATATATCTTTTGAAAACAGGGTAATTTAGTTAACCCTTTGGCCAAAGCGTATAAGCCTGCGAGTCACTTTCAAGGCATGACCATAATATCGCAGGTCCTAAACACTAACTGATTTGGTCATTTGGGGGGGGGGGGGGGGGTTCTGAGAGCTTGCTGGGTATCTGTGTGTTTGTTTACTACATCTGTACTTAGGCCGCATCCAGTCTGCAAAACATAAAAAATGCTGAGGATTTAGACTTAGTTTCTCGCGGTCATGGGTACAGTAAGTCTGGCAACATCTGTAGATTTGTTGACGGAATTCAAACTGGTGGAGCGTGCGGAGGTTAACCGTATTATTTTTAGTGCCAGTTTTTCAGCTCCAATTCAGGAAGCAAAAACAGTCACCAAACCTTGCGAATGCCACAAACCAATAGAAAGCAGCACAGCATGACATAGCGCCTTCCTATTGGATAACAATGGGCGTCATCACTGACAATCCATGACGTAAACTGTCAACTAAACCTAAGTATCTGAGGAATGACGAGGACCCGAGAACTCAAAAATAGCACCGTTCAGCTCCGGAGGACCGACCGGTACAAATTCTGTAAAGACATCTGCACAAATGGGACGCTTTCAATTCATTTGTATACATGGTGCAGTGAGACTTGGGGGGGGGGGGGGGGGTGATTTCCTCTGGGGATACTGTAACAGGGGATTTATCCCTGTTCAGAAAACTTGCCTCTAATCCAGCAGTGTGCTGGTTAATTGACCAGCACCTGGCTGATTGGAGGTTTGTTAGAGAAAAGGCTCCTCCTGAGACAGGAAGGAGAGACTCCTGAGCACACATGTGAGCTGAACAAGGAGACAGACAGAGGAGAGGTTCCTGAGTTTCACATAAGGAGACTGGCACAGGGAACACAGATGTCTTGAGCCTGCCAAAAGAGACTGCACGCTGCCAGCAAGACACAGATGAAAGTACTTCTAAACCTGGATCCTGACATTGCCTTATCGCACAAAGGTGTGGACACCAGGAGAACAAAGAAGCCTTCTCCTACAAGAGACAGATAAGACTGTTCTTATAAGACTGTTATCTATGTATATATATATATATATATATATATGTGATAAAAAAATCACTGGCACTCCAATAGAAATTCAATAATGAATAGGTGCATGTCCCATATAAATAATAAAAGTATACATTACCGCATAGCAGCAAAAAGGGAGACAGCACTCAGGTGAATGAAAATAAATGTATTAAATACAGCACATAACTCCAACGTTTCGATCCCACAGGGGGATCTTCCTCAGGGTGGTGCAACAGACACAGGACAGTGAGTGACTTATATACCCCAACACCCAAGTGACATAAACATCTCCACATCATCAGAAAGCATCATCATCGGGCGACAAAACAGCTGTGCATAATACAATTTAATTAGATCATGCTCCAACTCCATGTCTGTACTCCTATTGGGGAAACCAAGTCACATGATCAAACCCAAGCTGTCAGTGTCATTGCATGTAAACAAACTGATGCTGCATCAGCAGGCCCGGTTTTCAAGGCAACAACATGTGTGCTCAACTCTTTAAAGGCAGCAGACACCGGTGGTTGTCATGTGTACTGCACGTGTATAGATACACCACTGCAAATGTGTATGTGCTGTAGCAGTGATGAATTTACTTCTAAACAGCACCTAAGAATAACAGATACTGGCATGCGTATATCAGTAGAATCCTATGACAGATAGAACCCGCTGTAATCCCAGTCGGGTAACCCATAATAAACCTGTCGGCGTCACATGCTGCATGGATATACATAGGTTGCTAATTAACCCCTAGTATACCAGTACTGCTAAAGACACAAAGTGCGATCAAATCAAGGAACATACTGTCTGTAGAACTACATAAATATACAATATACGGACCTGCAAAAATGTGGAATAAAGAACACCCAATACACAGTGAGGGTAAAGTGAAGAGAACCGGGAGGGGAAAATAAAATCAATGGAAGAAGCTGAACGACAAGGATATACAAGCTGTAGTAAAATATACTGTATAATAAATGCCTTTTACATAATCATTTTGAACTACGCTAATCCATGTATACATACAGTTGATGTTGAACAGTAATAATTACAAAAAATTACAAAAAATTACAAAAAACAACCCAAGTTCATGTCCTCATTCAGGCCTTTGGGGGCCATAGAATCCAGTCTGTGAATCATCCTCGCCTCAAGCTGGAGCAAAAGCCTGTGTCTATTTCCTCCCCTGGTTGGAGTATGGGCTTGTACAACGGGCATACAACGAAAGGTGGCTAAGCTGTGCTGTTTAAGCTTAAAGTGCCTTGCCACTGGTAACAGCTTAAGATCATCAGAATTGGTGGGGTCAGCAAGGGCCTTGCGTATTGTGGAACGATGCATTGCTATTCGTTCCTTAAGCATACGCGATGTCTTGCCCACGTAAAGAAGCCCACAGGGGCATTTGATAATGTAGACTACAAATTTTGAGTCACAATTGAGAAAATCCACAATTTTAATTGGATAACCTTTATGCGGATGCATAAAAGTGTTGCCCAGCATTAAATACTGGCAATTTACACAACCTCTACACTTGTGCACCCCCGGAGCTTTTGTTAGCCAGGTCGTTTTCGCAGCATATTTATCCACTGGGTCCGCCTTTATGAGGTAATCCCCCACATTCCGACCCCGCCGATAGCAAAAGAGGGGTGGGGACTCAAAATGTTTTCCGATACGTTTATCATTCGCCAAAATGTGCCAGTTTTGCTTTATACTGCGTTGTATCTGGCTTGAGGCAGTACTATATGTTGTTACTATGTGAAACCGATCATTTTCAATGGTTGTCACCGTAGGTTTCAGTAGATCACCCCTTGTTGGTAAACGTGCTTTGGCTAATGCTTGATCAATTTCTGTCCGATCGTAGCCCCTCTCTCTGAAGCGATCTGCCATTTTCTGTAAAGCTGCTTCAACATGCGTAGGATCGCTTGTAATTCTCCGTACCCGGAGCATTTGTGAAAAGGGGAGTCCCCTCTTTAGAGGGGGAGGGTGATGACTCTGAGCGTCTAAGAGAGTATTCTTATCTGTGTCCTTTGTATGTATTCTAGTACACAATACATTATTTTCCTTGTATATATATATATATATATATTTATTTAAATAAATGTCCCTATGATTTGGGCCGGTGAATCATAGCCACGCAGTTAAAGAGAGCTGGACTACAAGTGTACAGTATATATACTCCAAAGTGGAGCGGATTTTGTTTGCTGATTTACATGTTTGCTGTGTTTAAAGTGACTGGCACAATAAAGCCTTATTTTAATTTCACCTTAAAATAGTCTCCATTGCGTACCTCTGAACACGTCTCTTACAGATACTTACTCTCTTTTCTCTGATATCCATGTGTGAACAGCAAGGGCCTGCACAGCGAAAGCCCCTTCTCTCCTTCTCCCCTTTATTTTTTGGCTTTCTGATATGGACTGTGTCGGATAAGGATGAAGAAAACACTTGATTAAAAAACATTTCCCCGTTAAAGCCCCCTAAGGAACGCAATTAGTAATAGCTTTCCCCAAAATGTGACCGCAGCCAAATATTTGCGATTGGCCAGGATAGAATCTGAAACCTCAGATCCTATTAGATCCATTGCTTTCTTTGAGTTTGGAACTTCCTTACTGTACTAGCCACCCCCAACTCCCCTGTGCGGATGTTCCATGAATACACCACCCTTTCTATGACGTACTCTACGTCCACACTTCCCATGAGCCTCCCACCCTCCAACTTCCAAGCACAACCTCTAGTCTAGCACTTCTTTCTCTAAAATATGCTTCCGTCTTGTACCTTGTTTAGGTCAGAGCCTTTTTTATTCCCTTACTGTATTAGCCTCTATCACCTCTGCTGATTAAAATAAATGGAATGATACTTTATTAACTGTGCACATTTAAAGAGTTTTCTACTGTAGTTATTCTAGTCTCTTTACAAATGAAACAAATGTAGGTTTGCAAATCAGTGTAACCCCATTTAACATTTTGAATGCAGTTAATTACTTCTCACTTGAACACGTGACATTTTTAATGATGCAGTATTATGGGTATTGTATGCATTGAGAAAATCGTTATTTTATTAATTCCCGCACAAAGGGAAAGAGATGTATCCCTAGGTGTCATTTTCCAGCTCCTGCCTCAGAGTAAACACTTGGGTTACCTGCATCTACCAGCTTTGTATTGGCTATATTAAGTCTCCAAAAGATAACAGATTAATCTCTTCTTGACTGAACTTCCTAAAGCATTTAAACATGTCTAAACTTTGCAGGCTAATAAAACACTGGGTTGTTTTCTCTGCCCAAATCCTATGTTTAGCTAAGAAAACTGACAGTTGTCCTAATTAAAACAAACAACAAAACAAAAGTAGATGAACCCTACGCATACCCTTTTGGCGTGATGCCCTGTCCACAGAAAGAAAAAACCTATTGTTGAGAAACCGTAACACTGCATCAATTAACCAAAACAAAGACCTATGTTACCAAGTGTCAATAATTGCTCATTAGTCAGTTCCTATTTGCCTGCTGAAAAGTGTAAGACAAGAAGGTTACAGTTTGCTGCCATCGTTTTGTCTGTCAAGTTACAGATGTAAAAAACACACACAGTTCCTGCAAGTTCATAACCCAAACGGCAGAGAAGCCCAATGCTACATCCAATATGACAAAAATACACAATAAAATACTTATATTTTCTCTTGAACAAGGGTAATTTAGTTTAACCCTTTGGCCAAAGCGTTGTAAGCTTGCGAGCCACGACAAGGCAGACACCTGTTCGCAAGTCCTAACACTACCAGAGAAAATACTAATAGACCTCCATTAAGATTAAAATTCTTATTTACCTCTATTAGGAGGGAGAAAGACCACCATTGGGTCTGTATCCAGTAGAATGATAGGACCAAGGACACTTGGGAAGTGGGGAGGGGCGGGCTTAAAACCTGGGAAGGAGGAGCTATTACCAGTGTTTTGTTAATTTATTTTCAGCTGTTTTTGCTGCTGCAATTTTCAAGAGAATATATAAATATTTTACTGTGTATTTTTGTCATGTTGGATGTAGCATTGGGCTTCTCTATCGTTTGTTGTATACATATGCCACGCTCAATAGCACTCCTTTTTGACAATATATATATATATATATATATATATATATATATATATAACGGTATTTCTGGCCCGGCCTGACCCACCCAATCTCACATTGGCCCCTGTGGTCTAACCGGTCCCCATTACAGTATGGTAGTGTCGGGTGGTGCACCTGTTGGCTACAGGACTCCTGAGTCTCCCGCATGATGGTGTGTGGGGAGGACCCGTCCAGACAGGCAGCTGAGGTAGTGTGCTGAGTCTCACCTAGTTCCAGTGCAGCGCCTCCACCTCACCAGGGTCCCTGCGTCCGCATGGGGATGATCCTGACGAGGAACTCCTCGGTGGTGCAACCTCCTGTGTAATCATTGGACTCTCACACACAGGGGTTTCTCTGATCAGCTCCATCTTTATTGTCACGGTGGGCATAGCTGCCCTCCACAATGGGGTGTATTTAGCCGATCATCTCGCCCGTGCTCCCCTTTGATAGGTATGTCACCTAAATCAGGGATTCACTATTCCCGCAGGAATCACTGCCCTGTGCCAGGTCCCTGGACACAGTCTCCCATGGAGTTACTATAACATAACTGACACTCTAGCAGAACTTGAACTACTCCTCTTAGCCGAACTCCTTCCTCAACTCAGACTTCAGGTAGAACTAACTTTAGAACACAGTGCTGTGCCTTATGTAACTTCTGAGGCGGACACTGCTAGCAGGAGAGATGACTGTAGGCATTTTACATGACCGCTACATATATATATATATATATATATATATATATATATGTAGCCCCGGTCTTATTTTGCCCTCCTTGACCCTTTCTGTAGCGTGCCGAGCGATCGCGGGTGCCGCCGGAGCCAGCGACGGACCCGCTGGTAGAACGTGAGGGTGGGGGCTAGTGCAGGGAGCCGTGCGCTGTTCCCTGATGCGGCCGGTTGCCGGGGACACGAGCAGCCCGTTGTTAGGGCCGCGATCGCGTTGCCGAGGTCCCGGCAGCTCGGGGAACAGGGCGCCGCCATTGCGCGATAGTTCGCGCATACGCAGGGACAAGCAGGCACAGGGAAGGCCCCAGACAGATCGCGCATGCGCAAGACAGCGCCGAGAAAGCCCGCGAAAACCTAGCATACCAGAGAAGGCTCTAGGCAGGGACTACGAGTCCCAGGAGCCTCTGCGCGCCCCACGGGATGCCAGGGAGTCAATAGGGCTGAGGATCTCCCTGCAGGAGAAAGGATACATTTCGCGCGCTGAGCCCAGGCAAGCAGTTGAAGCTGGGAGCAGGAAGGGGGAGGAAAGGTGCAAGGAGCAAGTGACTCCTGCACCATGTAAGGATCCCCAAGTCCCAGGCAGGCCCCAATCCCTGTTAGGGTAGTGGGTAGTACTGAGGGACAGCCCCTAGGTTAGGCGCTGCCTTTCGTTGCGGTTGCAGAGGCCATCTTGTTGGGGCTTTACCGGACGGTGGATCCTGGATATCGGGCCGGGACTCGACGGATCCTTTGTGAAGCAGTTGCTGATCCGAGTACTGGAGTGCTCAGCAGGTACTATATCCTCAAGTGCACCAACACCGGTCATCAGGCGCTGATCCCACCTTAGGCTAAACCTTTGTAGGAACACTGTGCGAGTGGTTACAGAACTGAGCCTATACCAATATACTATATATGGACACGGTGTGTGGGACACGCGGTGAGGGGACAGACACGTTGCCCTGAAGAGGGGGCAGCCGCTAAAGTTATACCGTTAGAGTATAAGCATATGTATGTGTTATTGCTACGTTGCATTCTCATTAGTAAAACCCAGTTACAATCATAGAGTGTTGTATGTTTCTTGCCCAGGGGAATCTCACATCACGGGGATCGTGGGTAAGTGGAGACGCTGCGCTAATGAAATGTGTAAGTATTACCCCAGGCTCCCAGCTAGCGGAGGCTCAGATCTCCTGGAGCCGCAGGTGTTGTTCAGCGACCAGTAGTTCCTTTGGGAGTGTTCAGAAAAAGGGCTACATATATATATATATATATATATATATATATATATATATATATATATATATATATATATATATATATATATATATATATATATCTCTACTATATATTTCTCAAAGTGTCCTATGTGTCGTTGCCTGTCTGTCTGTATGTGTCTCCCTGTGTCCCTCCCTATGTCCCTAGCGGCAATCAGATTGGACCTTGGGCCAGGCCAATGAGATTGCTCCCTTCGGCCGCCCGCCCCCGCACACCTCTCATTAGCCTGAGGCAGAGTGACGACCCCCCCCCGCTCACCCCTCCGCTCACCCGCTCCCCCCGTTGACCCCCCCCCCGCTCACCCGAACCCCTCGCTCACCCGCTCCCCCCGCTCCCCCCCCCCCGCTCACCCGCTCACCCCGCTCACCCCCCCCCCCCTGCTCACCCGCTCCCCCCGCTCACCCCCCCCCGCTCACCCCCCCCACACACACACAGAGCACGCGGCTCTCCCCTCACCCAGCGCTTTAACGCGTCCAAGACTCACCCTGCCCTTTGCCCCCCCTGCCCTTTGCCCCCCCTGCCCTCCCACCCCCTGCCCTTTGCCCCCCCTGCCCTCCCTCCCAATGCCTTTTGCCCCCCCCCACCCTCCCTCCCAATGCCCTTTGCCCCCCCTGCCCTCCCAATGCCCTTTGCCCCCCCTGCCCTCCCTCCCAATGACCTTTGCCCCCTGCCCTCCCTCCCCCTGACTTTTGCCCCCTGCCCTCCCTCACCCTGCCCTCCCTCCCCCTGCCCTTTGCCCCCTGCCCTTTGACCCCTGCCCTCCCCTGCCCTTTGCCCCCTGCCCTACCTCCCCCTGCCCTTTGCCCCCTGCCCTTTGCCCCCTGCCCTCACTCCCCCTGTCCTTTTCCCCTTTGTCCCCCTGCCCTTTGCCCCTCTGCCCTTTGCCCCCCTGCCCTTGGGCCTCTTGACCCCCTCCCTGCCCTCTTGCTCCCCCCTGCCCTTTGCCCCCCTCCCTCCCTGCCCTCTTGCCCCCCCTGCCCTTTGCCCCCCTCCCTCCCCTGCCCTCTTGCCCCCCTCCCTCACTGGATGCATTATCCAACGTCGGAACCGCTTATCTGACGCAGATTAACATGGACCCGCAATCTGACAGTCCAAATCCGACGGCGGTTTGCGGGACGCATTCTGGCGGATAAGCGAAGACTGTGACAAAAAGAAAAGAGGTTGGGGCGCTCCCTATTTGTATAGGCTTGTGATGTTGCCTGTGTGGTAATGTGTAACCAAAGAAAGGGTAGTGTATACTTGCCCTTGTTGTTTTCTGCAGCTGGACCAGTAGAGAAGATAAAGCCCGGAATCTTCTTGTAGTTGCAGTGGAGGTGGAGGGTTGGTCAGCGCACGGGATTTTGCTCAAACGTAGAGATAAGAGGATAGGAAGATATGGAACATGGTATTAGTGATTTTGTAACCGAACGGTACAATACAGCCAAAAGAACTTTGGAATAAAAATGTATGAAAAAATATATTCTAAAATAGCTTTGGAATTAAAAAAACCTTGGTAATTAAAAATGAAAATAAAAATAAAATTGTATGAAAAAATATATTTTAAACTAGCTTAAAAATAGCTTAAAAAATCCTTAAATAAAATTTAAATGAAATTGTGTGATATTTTCTATATGTGGATGACTAACAGGGTGTGTTTATAAAGCCTGTTGTTGGTCAGAGGTAAAAAGGGGGATAGTGGGGCTGGTTAGCAGAGTCTAATGTGCAGTTGCTTCTCTCCCGGGGGCCCAAATAAGAATAAAAGGGCCGAACTCGGTGAGTAAGCAAAATAGAATTTATTAGGTACAGAGTATCGTGAGTGTTATTTTGACTTTGTTTCTGTACCTAATAAATTCTATTTTGCTTACTCACCGAGTTCGGCCCTTTTATTCTTATTTGGGCCCCCGGGAGAGAAGCAACTCACGTACTGCCTCCACCAGGAGGGTGAGAAAGTTATTGTTTTCAGCAGCATTCCATAAAGGAAAGACTGCACATTAGACTCTGCTAACCATCCCCACAATCCCCCTTTTTACCTCTGACCAACAACAGGCTTTATAAACACACCCTGTTAGTCATCCACATATAGAAAATATCACACAATTTCATTTAAATTTTATTTAAGGATTTTTTAAGCTATTTTTAAGCTAGTTTAAAATATATTTTTTCATACAATTTTATTTTTATTTTCATTTTTAATTACCAAGGTTTTTTTAATTCCAAAGCTATTTTAGAATATATTTTTTCATACATTTTTATTCCAAAGTTCTTTTGGCTGTATTGTACCGTTCGGTTACAAAATCACTAATACCATGTTCCATATCTTCTTATCCTCTTATCTCTACGGATAAGTGAAGACTGCCTGTATATACATTTCAGTAATGTGGGGTCCCTGTAGCATTGAGTGCTTTGGACCCCCTGGTTCGTAATACAAGGTAAAAAAGACAATACTTGATTCTTGGGGGAGATTGCTACTTTAAGAAATCCTAAATTATATATTCTAGGGTCTGTCTATTAAGTGACCTGCGTTGACACATTTTTGCAAAGAATAAGAATGTTTTTGCATCTTAAATGCAACATATTTATTGAGTATACTGTATGTATACTTCAGTGGGATTTAGCGCATGCGGTTATAAAAAAAAAAAAAGAAGAGAGACATATGGCATTCTAAGTTGAAAGACAAACCAAAGCAGAAAATAGTAAAAAAAAATGTTAAAAAAAGGCATATTAAATTCATATAATGCATATTTAATACATACAGTACACCTGTGTGAATATGCAGATGTAACTCCGCTCTTGCTCCTGCCATATAAATCTCTCATCGCAGACAGACGTACCCAGATTAATACACAGGAACTTCATGGTGCAGGTATACTCTGAGCCTACGTTTGGCCTTTGATACACGAAACCAAGTCTGTTGATGTTAGAGGAGCCATGAGAGGCTTCACATAACCTCCTGACAGGAATTTTGTTCTTGCAATGGTTTTTCACCACTCCAAGGGCCTACAAGTCATGTCTGCCCATATTCTTCCGTTTCTAATATGTTAATGAGTATGAATAGACTCTTTTGAAACACAGCAGGAAGTCTATGTTTTTCATGCTTCTACACAAAATGGGCGCCAACACCATGGCCCGTGATTGGACACTTGGACACAGTTTAGAGCAATAAACATATGTATGTTTCCTGAGGCAATAATTTGTACCCAACATACTGTACATTTGGGACGGTGTAATGAAAATGCCAGGCGATATTAAGTATTTTAATAAATCTGGCACATCAGAGATTAATTTTAATTCCAAATGGTCTTAAAAATACGAGAATGGTGTTTGATGGCATGTCAAGACCCATCCTGTTTCTGTGTTGATCTACAAAGTGAGCTTAACCTGGGGGTTATTATTGATAGCCTACTAAAAGTGAAATATGTATATTATGGAAGTCTGGTGATAGTACCCAGATCTTGGGCTGTCAGCCTCAAATTAACCTCACATTCTTAAAATATCCCCTGTGAATATCAGGGAGAGGAGATGAACAGGTCACCGTTTAGTTTGAGGTATATACTGTACTAGAAATAAAAGATATTTTGTATCTCATGTGATGCATGCGAATACAAAATACATATTTCTAACCAGTACATTCATCTGTTCATTTGAGTCCAAAAATACTAGTCTAGAAAAAATGCATATGTGAGATATTCATTTGTCATTGAAACGGAACACATAATGTTTCATATCTAGGCGCACATATTAAGTATACAGACGCAACAGGGAACACAGCTTTCGTCTAAATATTAGAGAAATTAAGTTAGACTCTCTATTAATCTAAGACATTCGCTCTCTTTTGTACCTGTTTTATTGAATGCCTCTTTTACTATATCACTCTTATTCTGGTTCTCATTATTTCTGTTACACTCTCTCTAAAAATGTTTGAGAGCACTCGTCTGGATTAAAAATAGTCCCAACCTTGACCTTATTCAAGCCAGGTTGGAACCTTTTCAACATTTATTTATCCACAAATGATTCGATATCCATGTGTGAAAAAGTATGTGAACCTTTAGATTCAGTACCTGGTGGCACCCACTTGAGCAGCAATGACTTCAACTAAGTGTTTTGTGTAACTGCTGGTCAGTCTCTCACATTTGTTTTGAGGAATTTTGGCCCATTCCTCCTTACAGAACTGGTTAAACTCAGTGACATTTGAGGGTTTCCTTGCATTCAGGTTTTGCCACAAAATTCGATACAGTTTAGGACCGGACTTTAATGAAGCCATTAAATGCTTTACAATGCAACCCTTTGGGCCGTTTCGACACCGGAATGCGTTATCCGACGCCTGAATGCGTTATCCAAAGCTCACCGCCACTGATTAATATGGGACTCACTTTACAACGGTTTCACTATCCAACGCTATTTCCAGAACGGATCCCGTTCGATAACCGAGGACTGACTGTACAATGTCACAGATGCTACAGAAATACTATGCTTAATATCTGTGTGTACATACAATGGCCAAAATTGGCATCAAAGAGAGGGAGTGGGGGAGAGAAGGGGAATCTCATGAGGAAAGAAGTGAAGTGTGAGGGAGAAACTGTGTATGACAAAACTGAATAGAGATGATATGGTTGAGTAAGAGGGGCAACGCATGTTTCAGGGTAGAATGCCCCTTCCTCAGGCCCGTTCCCACAGACCCGAAGAGGGACCTGTGGCACTTCCCTTCAAGCCAAACTAGTCTCCCTCGGGCGGCACCAGAGACCAGATTAAAGCGTTGATCGCGGGATAGGTATGGCTTTCAGTAAACTCTTTACTTGTGGCATTATTGTTTGTTTTTGCTTGTTTGCTTGATTGCAATTCTTCCCTGCTCACTGGGACTTCCCCCAGAGGGATAGCCACACTCCATACTTTTTATGCTTCTACCCTGCTCCTGGTCAGATCATGTCTGGCCCTCCCTTATGTATATGCAAATATATACATATCTGTAATATTGGCTCTGCTCATGTTCTGATGTACAATTGTTTTGTACATTGGTGCCTGCTTTGGTATAGTTGTCAAGAGATTGAATCTACCTTACGTGTTTTCCCTTGATGTGACAGTATAATTTGACATAATATTTTTTGGTGGTCTCATACACCATTTTATTATGCTGGACGGAGACTAATGTGGTTTGGCTTGAAGGGAAGTGCCTCAGCTCCCTCTTGGGGTCTGTGGGAATGGGCCCGAGCAAGGAGCATTCTGCCCCGAAACGTGCTTCGCCCCCCTACCTCACCAACATCAGCTCTATTCAATTTTGTCATACACAGTTTTTCCCTCACCCTTCACTTCTTCCTCAGGTGATTCCCCTTCTGCATTTCCATTCTATTGTTGCAAGAAGTATTTTTCTAGAGGCCTCATATGAAGCCCTGCCCATTTACCATATTTAGCGTTGACATGAATTTCCCCAGGAGTTTCATACAATCTGTCGTGGAAGTGAAGCTGGCCGTTCTGATCCAATGTCTTGGGCTCTTGAGTGAGGCACACAGACGTCTCTTTCTTCCATGTGAAATTCTATTCCCAGGAATTAAATGATTGTGTTGGAATAAATTGGCTCTTGTCTTTGTTTACAATCCAGCCATGACGTGGAAGGAAGGAAATTACTACCTCTCTGTCTAGTAATAATCTCTCTTTTCTTTGGGATTTTACCAATAGGTAATCCAAGTAAGGGTATATTTCTATGCCCATTTCCCTTAATTCCACTTTCAAAGGTGCCAACACTTTTGTGAATGTTCTCGGCGATGTTAGACCTAATGGAAGAAACGTATGTTGGTAATATTCCTTATTTACTGAGAATATGAGGAATTTTTTATGTTTCTTTGCAACTGGAATGTACAGTATACAGCAAAACACAGAAAAGCCCAATGCTACATCCAATATGACAAAAATACACAATGAAATACTTATATGTTCTATTGAAATGGGGTAATTTAGTTAAACCTTTTGGCCAAAGCGTTATAAACCTGCAAGCCACATCAAGGCATGACCATTAGCCGGTCCTAACACTACCAGATTAAAATTCTCATTTACCTCTATTTGGAGGGAGAATGACCACATTGTATCTGTTCAAACTCAGTAACATGAAGAAGACCTGCTAACTTAGAAAGTGGGTAGGGGCGAGCTTAAACCATTGCGGGAGGGGCCTCTAATTGAGCCAAAATTGGCAGTACAGTACCGACACACTTTACAAGCCGGTCACGCGTCTTCGGGAGCGTGCGCCCCCTGCACGCGCGTCCAGGGGCTCCCCGAGGGAGCCCTGGTGTCCCGCGATCGCGGGACAGCGGCAGGGGGTTCCGGGGGACCCGGCGGACCCGGCAGCGGTAGGGAGAGCGCCCCGATCGGAGGGCGCTCTTCCGCTGCTTCGGCGCGCGCCCGTCACTCTCGGGCGCGCGCCAGGCTACTGCTGCGGCCAAGAACGGGCAAATGCTCGAATAAACTTGGCCGCAGCAGTATATAGAGCCAATTCAGCTCAATTCTTATTAATGCCAACTTGTGTTGCAGTTACTGTATATATCAACCTATAGATAAACTAGACGTATAGATAAACTAGCATACTGTAATATTTTCAAAGCATACATATGGGCTTACTCCCTAAACTGCTTTAATGCAACAATGTTAACTCTGTCACAAATAGCAAAAGATTATTCAAAAGGCACCTTATAACTATTTACAGAAACATTTCACTTGCTGTATATGTGAGCAAGAATTTAAGACTTAATGTACATGTCCCAGCATTTTTCTTTTAGCAGAGCATTGATGATTTAAAATCCTGCACAAACTTGCACTGGAGTTTCACCCAGCATACACTACTTAAAGCACAGTCAGCAACATATTACCAACAGATGACCTTTTTAGCATGGTTTTGCCTAGAGGCTTTTCAACGAGAAGGCATAATCCATTAGATTAAAAAGATGTCATCTTTGAATATTGAGAAAATGACTTAATGATGGGAGAAAATGCCGATTTTCCTTAAATATGTCATTTATACATACACCACAGTAAAAATATTAAAGGCCAAGTTCACAATGCATTTTATTTAATTTAAAAAGGTTAAATGCCTATATTGATGAGTGAGATATAACAATATAGCCACTATAAAACTTTAGCTAATGGTTTAATAGCACAGTACAAAGAAATAAAATACAGTTACTTACGTTACATAAGTTATATAACCAGACCCAAAATAAGTTATGGTGAGTAAAAAAAGTGCTAAAAACCCTCCAAAGTACATTCATATCTCAGACAGGTCTGAGACCCTGCTTTTCACCATTATCTCTTAGCATACAATGCTTGCACTACAGCCAGGGATTCTGGTAATTATATGCAAATGAGCACCCCCCTGCTCCCACCCTCCCCCGCTGCTGACACCCCCCCCCTCCTCTGCTGGATGTAGTGCGGGCATGATTTGTCTCTGTCCGTCTGTGTGTGTGTATATGTGTGTGTGTCTGTAACTCCGCTGCCGGAACATGTCCCCAGCCCACTCTCTTCCCCCCCGCTGTCTGCACATCTCCCCGCGCTGCTGTGTTATGTCCCCACGCTGCCGGCACATCTCCACCCCCCCCCCCCCGCTGGTACATCTCCCCCCACTAGCTGGCACATTTCCCCCCGCTAGCTGGCACATCTCCCCCCCTCCCCTTCCCCCACTGCCACATCTCCCCCGCACATCTCACATCACACACACACACACAGAGACACACACAGCCCCGATCCAGGCAAGGACACACCCTCACCCCCCTTCTAACAGATTTGCTGGACAGCTGGGGGAAACTTAGAATGTTCATCATTTGGGAGTTAAGTCACATTGGAAGCTCAAAATAGTTGCATTGACCTACAAATCTGCAGCAGAATGTCCAGTAAAAGTTTTGTTGTGCTATGTGGTGCCGTTTCTGAGATTTTGATGCTTCGGACATACAAAGAAACAAACAAATGGAATCAAACTTAGAATAATAGTATATATATATATATATATATATATATATATATACTCCTGTATGATGAGATTCACACACTCACTATCCCCTGGCTGGCCCCTCTCCAAGGTGCTATGGACATGTGACTGTTAATGGACACGATAGCAGCCAATGATAATGGCTTTGGCAGATGTGGGACTAAGAGGTAGAGGAGCTTTTAAAAAGGTGGACGGCCGTTATGAGATCAGATCTGTGCAGATCAGAGTGCTATCATGTTCAGGCGAGGATTGAAGAGTGTGCATGTGGCAGCAGGAGCAGCAAGCTACAGTCCGGACATGATCGAGAGTTGAGTGCCGACGGAGGGGAACCTCAATGGCTACAAAGCACAGCGGTACTGAAGCACAGGCCTGCAACAGTTAGAACGCAAAAAGCTCCCACAGTGTATCGGCACCATCACAAAGCCAATATACCCAGGATTGGGTGGCTAACGCACCACTGACACTGACTTACACAGTGATATTGGGAACGGTACATTCATTGAACAGTAAGTTGTATGTGGTGATCCTCTGCTGAGGATCACAGGTTGCCCAAGTTAGTAAGGGTACAGTAAACCCATTGTACCATCCATATTCTGTCTGCATTTTTCGCCTGCCATCTGACCATAGGCCACGAGTGGCCCAATAAGTTATCAATAAGGGCACAGGCACCCTACTTAGCAATAGTCATAAGTATGAGAGTTAAAAAAAAGTGATATATATATATATATATATATATATATATATATATATATATAGCCTATCCCATAGCCTCTTTGCATACCTAGTTAGAATCAACCCCACACTGATGAGACCCATTAAGGTCGAAACAGCTGTCTGTGGGTGGTTTTCTGGGTATGCACCCTGGCTGTGCTCAAAGCTGTGACCATGCAGCAAGCTTAAGCCTAAAGGGAACCATGTTAAAAATGGTTTTTGAGGCAAAAAGTGACACTTTGTGCTCATTTCCATGTCATTTCCCAGAATCCCTTGCTGCAGTGGAAGTGCTGTATGCTGGGTGATAATGGGGAAAGGCGGTTGCAGACCTGCCTAAGACATGCAGATGAGCATACAGCTGTATTTGCATATTTGCTTTCCTGTGGAGGGTTTTTGTCACTTTTTTTACTCACCATAACTTAACTCAGTATTATGATATATATATATATATATATATATATATATTAAAAAAAACAAAAAGAAGCGCAGGCTCCATAGTATGTAACTATGAAAATAGGGTACATTTATTAAAACAACCAGTCCCAAGGAAATGCACTTACAGGATTCTAAAAAAACACACACATGGGAGAGAAATCTCAAGAGGGAGTCATCAACCATGGCGGGGGAATCCGATATAGTTACTGTGCAACTGTGAAGTGCTTTGAATCCCATTGAGAGAAAAACTCTATACGAAATAAAGTTATTATTATTATTTTACAGGCTCAAATATATTTGTAATATACAAATATAGGTAAAGTATCTGTCGTCTAAATTTAACATAGGTTGAACTCAACGGACATACAGCGTGCCTTTTTTTCAACCTCATCAACTACTGTATGCAATTCTGTAAGTTATGTTCTCAATTTCTGGGTAAGGTTATCAGAAAAACAACGATTTAATTGTAAGAACCGAATGTATATAACGAGATATTGTAAGTAACACACAAAATCTCAAACATTGTTGAAAAAATGCAACCCATTTTTAATTTTTAGTTATTTGGTTTTTTTTTAGAAGTGATTAAAATGAAGCATTTGTATTTGGGAGAATTAAACAAAATATATAATCTTTTAGTCTAAAACCTATAATAGAACATTACAGTGCATTATTATAGAATCACATTATAGCTGCACAAGGCATTTTGTTATACAAAAAAAAAAATCCTAGGCTAGTTGTACACCTTCTAGCACTTCTGTGTAGGCATCAGTATAAGGAGAAACTATACTGTACATTCCATTAATGACAGCATTTTAAACACAAAAGGCATATCATTAATGTGAACCAGCGGGATCCAGGAGCAGACTAGAAACTCATAATGACATGGAGGCAGGTGGCGAATTCCAAGTATGCAAACATTCTGCATTTCTAAATTTAATAGGAGGTTGGTAAATCATCTCTCATCTGTGGGAATAGACACAAACTAAATATAAAAGGTGATAACATTAAGATTAAAAAAATCTGTTGTGTAGGAAAGCAAAGGGAATTTTTGAATCGTATACTAAATTCCTCAACGCTGAAGGGGATATATGTTTGTCTTCTGTATAAATCATTATTTTTTTTTTTAATTATACCATATCATACAGGAATAGAACCCAGGACCTTTCATATGCTAGTTAAGCACACCTTACACCTACACCACACTAACTGTGTGATGTCACTGACATCTAGAAATTAACGTAACAGTGATCAGAGTACACTCTCCTTACAGAGGATAAATATATTTATAGGGTATGTTTTGTCACACCCAGCCTATCGTGTAGAGGTAAGAGGCATGGCATTGGCAGTTCAATCCCTGCATGTGTCTAATACAAAATGTACTAATGTTCAATTTGTGTGTGTGTAGTCAATAAAGCATTTAATTGAATGTTTAAAAAAAAAAAAAAAAGACTGCACACGAGAGCTGGAGAGAATAAAGCTTCTACGAAGTGAGGAGATAGATGCCGGTAAGGTTCTTGCGCTGCAAAATGGAGGTTTAAAATTCGGGAGCCATGCTCAGATAGCGTTATAAGCGGATTCGCGTTCTAACGGATCGCACTATAACTGGGTTGAGCTGTATATATATATGTATATATACATACAGTCATGTGAAAAAGAAAGTACACCCTCTTTGAATTCCATGATTTTACATACAGTATCAGGACATAATAACAATCATCTGCTCCTTAGCAGGTCTTAAAATTAGGTAAATACAACCTCAGATGAACAACACATGACATATTACACCATGTCATGATTTATTTAAATTTAAAGGGATGATGACTTGGGCTTCTTTTTGCAGTCACAGGACCTGGGAACCATGCAGTCATTGAGTCGACCATGAACTCCTCTGTATACCTGTAACAGGGGACTTATCCTTGTTCACAAATGTGCCTCTAATCCAGCAGTGTGGTGGTTAACTGCTGGTAGGCAATTAACTAACACCACCTGGCTGATTACAGGTGGTAGAAAAAACCTGCATCTGAGACAGGAAGTGAGACTCCTTAGCTCACACCTGAGCTGAACTAGGAGACAGAACGGAGATTCCTTACCACAACTGGGCTGAACCAAGGAAGGACAGATGTCTTGAGCGACAAGCTGACCACAAGACAAAGGGGACAAGATTCTAACCTGGAGCCTGACATTGCCTGTGCCCACAAGGATTCCAAGAGAGCAGAGAAGCTTCCCCTACAGCAGCCCAGCTAACAGATAAGACTTTTCGTATAAGACTATTATCTATGTCTATGTGTATTGATAAATGTCTCCATGATTTGGGGCTGGTAAATAGCTTAGCTAACCAACCCAGTCAGAGAGGGCTGAGCTACATATGTAGATAGTTTCCAAAGCAGAGATAGTTTTTTTGTTTGGCTTATTCTCTTATGTTGATTTTTGATGTGTTTAAAGCGACAGGCACAATAAAGCCTTGTTTTAATTTCACCTTAAAACAGTCTCCATTGTGTACCTCTGCACATGTCCTCCTACAATACCAAAGTATTCTAGAGTCAAATGTGCGGCCACACAAAGCTTGTCCGAAAGTGGTTCATGCAACAGGATAATGATCCATTGGCAAGTCACTTTATCTCCAAAAGAAGATTGTAAGTTCATCTGGGCAGGGGCTGTGTCTGTAAAAATTCTTACGTGCTGTTCCGCGTGCTATACTGTTATTGTGAATCGCCTTGTGTCCCATTGGGAGATAGGCATTATGAATTAAAGCAGGCGCTCCGCCGCCATAACTCCTGTCCGAGGTGTGAGTCTCCACGGGTTACCTTGCCATCACCACCTTTTCTAGCTGGGACGCATCCGCTGCCGGAAAGCGCCACCTCAACATGTCCTCAGCGCCTCTCCCAGCTACATGGCGCCATGGGGACGCCTCCGATGTGCATGGCACATTTTTTAAATTTTACGAGCAGCTTCCAGGCTGCTGCCGGCTGCGCTGGGTGTCCTGCGCGTCAGAGAGGTGCTGAAGAAGACAATGACGGCGAGGTGACCTGCTGCTATTCGGCCTGCGGTCAGTAGTTATGGGGTAGAGCTCTGGGGGTGATTTGGTCATGGACAAACATCCTAGACCGAAAATAAAGTTATTATTTTACTTTTTCAAAAGGAGCTAGACTGTAATTTGCCTACGTTGAATTTCTCAAACTTATGAAAATGACCCCATCCTACAGAAAAAAAGGGACAGTTACCTAAAACGGAGCCACAATATATACTCAATATATGCACTCTACAATAGGGAAAAAAACAAGATTAAATTCTATGAATGCATTTTCCTACAATGTTATTGCAAATAAATAAATGCAGAGAACAGAAATTATTTTACGTGCATGTTTCAATGTGCCTTTTTTCTTCAGTTTAACAAATTCTGTGGGGTTTTTTTCAAGAAACCCAAACGCAATGTAGTACCGGATCAAAATCGCCTCTCACAATACCAGCTGTAATAGCACAGAGCAATGGAACAAGCCGTAGAAAGACTTGGAAAAAATAAAAACAACGAAAGGAAGGAAAGAAAATACTTCTTGCGTGCAATGAAAGCAAACATGACACAGTATAGGAGAACACTGCATTCATTTATTTGATATATATATTTGCCAAGTATCATACGATTATTTCACCATACTATAAAAAAAAAAAAGTATTTAAAGGGACGATTAAAAGATTGTGTGCTGTTGCCAGGTAACAGCATACAAAAGATGTGAAACAGTTGGCTGGATTTGTGCTCTGATAAAATCGCACACTTAACCCAATACTGAAAAAAGCCTGACCTGTCAGCATGTCAACACAGGGGCACCTAATCTGATTTTGTGTTGGGGAAAGCCAACAGCCTAAAAATAATTGCAAGAGTCTCATGCTTATGTTCTGGCAGTAAGGATACTGCTGCTGATCTGAGATGACACCAAGGGAGTCAGAATAACACTGCCTTGTCTAAGCAGCTGCTAAGTAAGCAGTGACTCTTCTTTCCAGCAGAGAGGCGAATCTCACAGGAAAGATTACTTATTTACGTTGGTACTTTGCTACTTTTACTCACAGGTCCATTTCCAATACATTAGGCGCCTACAGGGTTGTTGTACAATTACGGAAGCAGGTTTTTTTTTAAATAAACTGCAGCTAACAGTAATACAACTACTGTAGCATTTCAACAGTCACCAAAGAGCATTAGAGCATACAGTGTATTAAGCGTTTGCACTCGCGCGTGTGTCTATATATATATATATATATATATATATATATATATATATATATATATATATATATATATATATATATATATATATATACACACACACACATACATACATATATATATATATACACACACACAGCACAAGAGAAAGAAACAAGAAGTCTCAAGATAAAGCAATAAAAATATCCCTGAATAAATGTTTACTTTATTTGTTCAATTATAACATATTAAAACATATAAAACCGATGAAGTGGTACCCCACAATAGGCATATACAGTGGCTTCCAACCACTATAGGAACACAAGTCAAAAACCTTCATACATATTAAACAGCGATGCTGCCAAACATATAAGATGAAACTCAGGGAAACATGTACCCTGAGTCACCCTGACCGGTACCATGGATACCACGTACCATCGGTAACATGGATACACCAGACACACAAGAGAATCACAAATGTGGGGCACATCCCCAGAAGTAACACAGAAACCTGAGTGTATCTAAAAAAAAGCTGAATGCTAATAGTCTATGCTCCAAATATAGCAACTGAAACATTTCCAAAAAATCCACTCAAGGGGTAAGATGATAACCTGGTGGGTCCCTTGAAAGTGATATGTCCCCAAAGTCACAGAAAAACAGTCTTGTAAAGTACAGGGGGGATAAGAGAATATACAATACTTCCCCCCCACGTGAGATGCTGGGTGCTTTCAGTAGGCTGACTGCTTTCAGAGAGAGAGAGAGAGATATAGATATATATAGATATATATATAGATATATAGATATATATATATACAGTGTTCGACAAATAATAATAACCACTCGCCCGTGGCGTGTGGATTTAGGCCGCTGGCGAGCCGTGCTGCGGCTCTATTAATTCCTCTCCCTGATTGGTCTGACGCGGGGAAGAGGGCCGGCTGGCAGCTCTGGGTCAGCCTCTCTCTCCCCCCTCCCCTGCCCCTGATCCCCGCTTGCTGCCAGGGGCTCTGACTTCCGTCCCCAAGGATGCAGCCGGTGGGACGGGGGCGCGCGTGCAAGCAAAGTTGGCTGCTGGATCGAGCGCGTCCCTGTCCGGCCACGTTTCCCATCGGGGAAGTTGGTGTGGCCGTGCGGATGTCCCCCGCATGCCCCCACATACTCAATTTCCCCCCCAATGCCCCCCGCAGGCCCCCCGATGTTCCCCGCAGGCCCCGCAATGTCTCTCGATGTCCCCCGCAGGCCCCCCAATGTCACCCGCAGACCTCAATGTCACCCGCAGGCCCCAGATACCCACATACCTCTGGTAAGTGGGACTCCCGGCTCCTTTTCTTGTAGTGAGTGTGTGTGTGTTCGTTCCGTTCCTTGTAGTGTGTGTGTGTGTGTGTTAGTGAGCTGGGGCTGCTATTCCGCGGGAGGCTGCGGTGTGCCGGGCCCGATCAGGTACCGGAGGAAGGGGGGTCGCACACGCACACTCATACCATCCCCTGCAGAGCTGTGGCCTCTATTCCAGGAGGCTGCAGTTACCGGGGGGGGGGGGACGCACACTACCCACTGCAGAGCAGGGGCGGGAGGCTGTGGTGGATCGAACCCGGCACCACCAGCGCCATGTCGGGTTCCAGATCTATTTCCCCCCTGCAGCAGGCGCCTCGCTCCGCTCTTGCTGCGGCCTCCCGTTTAGGCCATGCGGGGCGGTCGACGTGCAGGAGAGGTGAACGGTGATGCAAAGGGGGAGTGAACAGAGGTAAGGGGGGGCAGTGAACAGAGGTAAAGGGGGTGGTGAACGGAGGTAAGGGGGGGGGTGAACAGATGTGTGGTGGGGTGAACGGAGGTGGGGGGGGGGTGAACGGAGGTGGGGGGTGAACTAAAGTCAGTCACCTACTCACCCACCAAGTCACCTAAGTCAGTCAGTCACCTACCCACCCAGTCAGTCAAGCTTCACAGAAGACATCGGAATCCCCCGTAACCCAGAAGACAGGTAGGGAACACCTCCCCTCCAATGTATAACATTGCAGGAATGAGGTACCTGGACATTGAGGGTCTGCGGATCAGGTAAGATCCCAGGCGGGATTGCTGCTTTAAATATTGTGAAGCGGGGGCATCCAGGCACTAGTTAAGGGGTGCAGGAAACTAGTCATTCACATCTGGCTTTTTTTTCTAGATTCGACATTTATACACACACACACACACACACACGGACTAATTGTAGTATAATGTAATACAATAAATAAACTTATGTCAAAAACGAATGTTCTTACTAGGAATTTATTCAATTTATTTCATTTATGGTTTTTTTTTAAATGCGAGGCTGGGGGCGGGACTAGGGGCAGGACTATGTGGCGAGTAGATTTTTTGGTTCGGCGAGTAGATTTTTGGGTGATTTGTGAAACACACACACACACACACACACACACACACACACACACACACACACACACACACACACACACACACACACACACACACACACACACACACACACATACACACACACACATACACACACACACACACATACACATATACATACACATACACATACACATATACATACACATATACATACACATACACATACACATATACATACACATACATACACATATACATACACATATACATACACATATACATACACATATACATACACATATACATACACATATACATACACATATACATACACATACACATACACATATACATACACATATACATATATATATATATTCAGGTATGGAGATTAGCACTCACGGTTTTGTTGCAGGAGGCAGATGCTTGTCCCATAGAGAGTATGTAGACATATGGAGACCAGGGGATCCTGATAGCCAAAAAGAGACAGCACACTGCAGGTATGGTATCAAAAAAGTGTATTCAGTAACACAAGGCCGCCAACGTTTCGGTCCTCCCAACGGGACCTTCCTCAGGGCAGTGCAACTACAGACTAACACAAGCACCCATATATACCCCTTAACACATACTAAAAAACACCTGAAAACAATCATGAACTCCAAATTGTAATCCCAGATACAACCCACATTTCTAAACAGCCAATCCAACATACTGATACTGGTACGCACCAATGAGAGAACCTGATCTAAGCATATGTGTACCTAGTCACATGATCAAACCTTGATAACAACATAATGACATCACAGTGCATCCTGTTTACGTAACCATGACTACTTGAAACATCTAATGATATTCAAATGCGCATAAATGGTTAAAATACATATAAAATGCATAGCCTGAACAGCAACTCGCCATCAGTGCTTGGAGATACATACTGTGGATGTTACAAAGCGTGCCCGTAAATGAATACGTTAATGCAAATGGTCCTGCAAAGCATGCACATTGTCCAGGGAGCAGTGGTCAGGGTGTAACGGGCAGTCAATCATAAATCGCATAATGGCAGCGCGTCCGTTGGGTCTAAACACTTCCCCAACCTGTTGTGCATGGAGAGCGGGTGATTCTCATACAATGCGCGCCGTGGAGCGTAACCGCGCATGCGCAGTGTGCTGCTGACAACCCGAACACGTCCCTGACTACTGCAGCAGAGGGTATGCGTGTATCTGTGCTAATGCGCATGCGCAACGCTGCGCAAATAGCGCAAGCAGTATTAAAGAGCATGAGGCTGTTGCTCAAACTGCGTAATGGCAGAACTGAAACATGGGCACAATAAAGAAGGCAGTAGCATACTAAGCACGAATAGTGGCATTGTCTGTAACAAAGTAATCAAAGGTTAAACATTTAAAATGCATGGGTGAAACTGAAATCAGGCCCACAATAAAACCAAAATCATAATGTTAATGTCTATAACATAGATAACTGTATTCCAGAAGGAACATGGTAATTCATGGCATATATATAGCCCTATCTTGTAGAGTGTTGGTGTAATTACCGTAATCAATATATTAGACTCCCAGAAAAAAAACGTAATATATACATGTATGTCTACTACAAAGTGGCATGGCTAAAGCCTGTAGTACCAACCAGCCCATCCAGATGTACAGATGGTTAAAGTGCTGATGTATCCACATGCAACCAATAGTGGACTGTGAGTTGTTTAAAAGATGGACACCGAGTGTGACTACACACCCAAAAGTGAATGAGTGAATAAAACATGCAAAAAAAATGCATAAAAAATGCAAAAAAAGGGAGGGGGGGGGGAAAGAAGGGGGGATGGAGAAAAATGCGTAACGGGTACAATGCGCAATGAGATAATATAACAATAAAACAATCACTATACACAAAAATATTCACACTACAGAATTTGTATATGATTTTTACAGAAAACAGCCTAATTTCAGATCTTCATTTAGTCCGTAAGGAGATATGGTCTTGAGCTCGTATATTAGTCTTGCCTCTTGTTGCAGAAGCAACTTGTTCCTGTCTCCCCCTCTGGGTGGTGGCAGTACCTGTAATATAGGCATACATCGCATTGTGGCTAGTGAGTGCCGTTGTTCTTTAAAATGTCTGGCAACCGGCAGATATTTAAGCTCACTCTGTTCATCCTTGCTGTTCAATGCTTTCCTGATCGTGGAGCGATGGATGGCTATTCTCTCCTTCAGCATCCGTGTAGTTTTCCCCACATAGCGCAGCCCACAGGGGCACGTGATCATATATACGACAAAACGAGACTCACAGTTTAGGAAATTCTTGATCTTAATCGGTACCCCACTATGCGGGTGGGTATAACTAGCTCCAGTTTGCATGAAACTGCAATTGGTGCAACCGTGGCATCTGTATGAACCTGGTTTTCTTTCGAGCCAGGTTTTAGAATGTCCATACTTGTCCACTGGGTCCGCTTGTGTCAACATATCTCCTAAATTGCGTCCTCGCTTGTAGCAGAACAGTGGTGGATCTTTACAGAGTTTGCCAATCTTGTTGTCATTCGCTAGGATATGCCAGTTCTTGTGTATACTGCGCTTGATGCGGTTGGACGCCGTACAGTAAGTGCTGATGAAGTGGCAACGTTGTTCCGTAGGTTTATTCGTGCTCGGTCGCAGCAGAGATTGCCTGTCGATGCTCCTTACTTTGATCAGGGCTTCGCTGATGTCCTTGCGGTCATAACCCCTGTCCCGGAAGCGTGCCGCCATGGCCAAGAGAGCTGGTTCTAATTCATCCGGATTAGATGTTATTCTTTTTACTCTGAGTAACTGTGAGAAGGGGAGACCCCTCTTGAGCGGTGCTGGGTGGTGGCTAGTGGCATACAGTAGCGTGTTCCTGTCTGTATCCT
>NC_134495.1:29572384-29647384 GCF_040206685.1 Ascaphus truei
AGAAAGGCTGCAGTTAGAGAAAAAAACCAGCAGCAAAGTCTCCTGGACGGCTTTTTTTCTTATAGAAGTAGTCTCTGAATAAGATCTCTTATGAACCCATGTTTAATCCAAGACTTGTATAATACAATCTCTAAACTCTAAAGCTCTCAGTCTAATAGTCTTTTCTGCCAATCCTTTCTACGTTGTATTGTTCAGATTAAGATTCTCAATTAACCCACAACAATAAGAAATAGAAAGGAAAATGTAGTAATGGTTCGGTTATAACACTAATAATAATGCAAGAAACGTTCAGAAAAAAAGCTATATACTGTATATAGGCAGTATATAAATAGTATATATTAGTGAAGTTATAATCGAATAGAATATATTTGGATTTCCACTCCTTTATGTTAGTTATTGTAAATGCTCATAAGAATCTCAGTGAGTGGAAATGTAAATAAATCATACAGCTGTAATGCTACTTTTCTGCTTTATACAAGGGTTTAGGCAAATTAGGATTTAAAATTACCACCCAACACTCGTTGAAGCCATGCATTACACCAGATTACGATAAGCATCCAAGAGTTTATTGCAGGCCATGGTAAGGGTATAGTTGGAAATAGTTTGATATGCAGGATGAATCTACTTTGAAATATGCACTGCAATTTAAAGACTAAAAAGCCCCCATGCTACATCCAACATGACAAATGATTAAGTTAAATACATAAGTAAGGCTCATTAGTAAATAATTTGACCAAAGCCCTATAAACCTGCAACCACGTGAAGGTTAACCCTTTACTGTGGGTCCTACACTGTGGGAGCTGCAGTGAAGGGTTAATACCGACTTGGTTGCAGATTTTATAGGGCTTTGGTCAAATGATGGACTAATGACCCTTACTTATGTATTTAACTTAATCATTTGTCATGTTGGATCTAGCATTGGGGCTTTTTTGTCTTTTGTTGTACTGTATACATTAGGTCCCTACCCAGTAGCACTCCTTTTGATATATAGAAATATACATATATATTATATATACGATTTGGTCCCATACAAGAGTTTAGTGTACAAAATAAAGCAATTTGGACTTGATCAAAATATTTGCACGTGGATTGAAAACTGGTTGAGAGTTATCATAAATGGAACTTTTTCAGGTTGGACTAAAGTTGTGAGTGGAGTACCTCAAGGATTGGTACTGGTACCCCTGCTTTTTACTTGTTTATTAATGACCTTGAGGTTGGTATAGAGAACAAAGTCTCCATCTTTGCTGATGACACTAAATTGTGTAAGGTAATAGAATCAGAGCAGGATGTAATTTCTCTCCAAAAGGACTTGGAGAGACTGGAAACATGGGCAAGTAAATGGCAGATAAGTTTTATACAGATACATGGAAGGTTATGCATTTGGGAAGCAAGAATAAACAGGTGACTTACAAATTAAGTGGGGCACAATGAGGTAAATCCTTGATGGAGAAGAATTTAGGAGTGGTGGTAGACAGCAGGCTTAGCAATAGTGTCCAAAGTCATGCCAATCTTTTTACCAGCTGCATACTTCACAAAAGGAGGAGCGCAGGAAATATGTACAGTATTTGTTTCTCTTGCCGATTTTAGTTTTTTGGACATTTAAGCAAAAAAAATAACAGATTACTGTGAAATGTTGCAAATTTTGCAAAAATGGCAGTTTAGCGAGCCGTGTGACCTCAAAGTCACATGGCCCCGCCTGTGCAAACGCCTTTTACATGGGCTTTATGAAATTGTACACAAAACAATATCAGTAAATTTCACCAGTTTGGCAAACTTCAGGAAAACAGATTGTATATCTCTACTTATAATAATAATCTAACATAAACCTTCCTATATTGTTCAAAATGCCACCAATTCAGGGAGTACAGTGTACTGTAGCTGTGTGGGTCTTCCATCTTTCTTGATAGACATGTTAGCGTTAGATTCAAGAACAAGAGCGGTTGTACAGTATAATTGTAATTCCATGCAGAACGTTATTGATTTACAGATCTGTTTACTGTATCAGCACGTCCGTCAAATGAAGGAAACTTGGTAACTACATTGACAATTCTTTTAATCAGTAAGTTCAGATTCGATGAAGGTTGTGATATATTTTAGTTGACAAACATTAGCGAACTTCATAGATGAAATGATAGTATACAGAGCTTTTATGACGACATAGGTTTCCTTTTCAAGTGTACCTTTGAAGAATAAACGTACAGATATAGCGCTATTTACTTTCGCATTCATTACAGGTCCGGGGAACCCCTGCTTCTTGAGGTACAGGCCTCCATATGGGGTTCCGGTATCTCCTGCAAGATTATATTTCCTGCATTCCAACCCATAGAACATTTAAACGGCCCCAAGATACTGGCAACCCCATATGGAGGTCTGTACCTCGGGAAGCAGGAGGTCCAAGGACATGAAATGAATGTGGTTCAGCTCCAGAGACCCCCTGCTTCAATACTGTGTACGAAAAATAAAAATAAATGCAAAGCAAAACTGCATTATCTTAGTAGCTAACTGCTAAAGTAATGAAGGGGTTAAAGCCTCCCGCCATCCACAACGGGTGTACTAACCACTCCCTCCCCCCTCCTCCCCCCCTCTAGACTAATTGCCAATAACCCTCTTTGTCAATTGTGGCTAATAATGGTTTTGGAGATGTCACGCTTGTGCTCTCCTCACAAGCGCAGGGAAAGGGAAGGGACCCAATAGCGAGGAGGGGAGGCCGCAGGGGATACAAAGGGAGCGAGTTGCCGCGCAGCTGGGGATCGGCGCACGTAGTCATGTGACCGTGCCGTGCGCATGAGAATGCGCGACGCGTCCGGAGGTGCGGTGCCTACTCAGAGACACGAGTGATCCAGCTGCACGGGCGCGCACGCTCTGACAGCACAGCGGGAGTGCGCGCGCTCTCAGGCACCAATGCGGGGGTTGCGGGAAGCCAACGCTTCAGCACAGGAGTCTGGAAACGGAAACCAGGAACATGGAACAGGAACATGGGCATGGAGTCCAGAGCACAAGGTAACATCCACAAGGGAATTGCTTCTTGGAGGACGTCCAGCCTCCTTAAAGGCATAGTGCCAGAAACAGCTAAGTGCAGCGAAACTAAATATAACATAAGGGTTCTTAGTCTAATCCATTAGCCAAGGAATTATAAGCCTGCTACCACATCAAGGTGAACCCTACTAAGCAGGTACCTACACTACCCGACGGTAAAGTAACCTCAGTAGTAAATGAGTGACTGTCCCAGTCTTCCGGAATCCAAAGGAGATGAGTAAAGATCCCAAGGAGGTCCAGGCAGGAATAGCATGCAATGGTAGTACTTGCAGGAACCCAGACAGGTAGCCACTGAATGCTATTTAACGGAAGCAGCAGCTGTAAGCAATGAGAAAGTCAGAGAGAGGCTTACTTTCTGTCAGGGGGAGGAGGGCAGGATTTGCCAGGAAGCAAGATGGTGTCGTTTGCTTAAGAATCCTTAAAGACACATGATCTTGACTCGCAGCTAGAGGGCAGCGATCAGAAGAAAACAGGTAAGGAAGGAACACGCCGCAGGGGGCGGTTCCACGCATCGTTACAGGAGATTAACCAAAATAATATACACATACAGTAATTACCAACAAATGTTGAATAAAATATATTTGAAACATAAAACCATTGGTAGAGGGGCTCGGTGATGGGTGTAGTTGCCCTGGGGAGGGTGGATAGGTCTTCTGCGGTATAGCAGTGAGCATTAACCCCTTAATTACCATAGCGGTTACTACCCACTAAGGTATTTGAGGGGTTACTGGCCAGTAGAGTATGTTTAAATGGTTGGGCATCAGCTATTTATTGGATGATAATGCCACTGAGGAGGACGAGGACGGCCTTCATCCTGGCAGAGGTAAGTTTACTTTTATATACTATAGAGCAGGCCTGCACAACATACGGCCCGCCCGGCCTCTCTGTGCGGCCCGCCCGGCCTCTCTGTGCGGCCTGCGATGAGATTTTAAAAAAAAAAAAAATGGCGGCGATTCCCCATGGTCCCGGGGGTGATGTGAGGTGCATTGAGGTGAGGTGCAGGGGAGGTGAGGTACAGGGGAGGTGAGGTGCAGGAAGAGTGATGTGAGGTGCAGGGGGTGAGGTTCAGGGGTGATTGGAGGTGCAGGGGGGGGTGATTGGAGGTGCAGGGGGGGTGATTGGAGGTGCAGGGGGGGTGACTGGAGGTGCAGGGGGGGTGATTGGAGCTGCAGGGGTGATTGGAGGTGCAGGGGGTGATTGGAGGTGCAGGGGGGTGATTGGAGGTGCAGGGGGGATGATTAGAGGTGCAGGGGGGTGATTGGAGGTGCAGGGGGGTGATTGGAGGTGCAGGGGGTGATTGGAGGTGCAGGGGGGGTGATTGGAGGTGCAGGGGAGTGATTGGAGGTGCAGGGGGGGTGATTGGAGGTGCAGGGGGAGATAGGGGGTCATTGGAGGTGTGGGGGGGTCATTGGAGGTGTGGGGGGGTCATTGGAGGTGTGGGGGGGGTCATTGGAGGTGTGTGGGGGGGGTCATTTGAGGTGTGGTGGGGGGGTCATTGGAGGTGCAGGGGGGTCATTGGAGGTGCAGCGGGGTCATTGGAGGTGCAGGGGGGGTCATTGGAGGTGCAGGGGAGGGTGGTTGGAGGTGCAGGGGAGGGTGGTTGGAGGTGCAGGGGAGGGTGGTTGGAGGTGCAGGGGGGTGATTGGAGGTGCAAGGGGGGGATGATGTGAGGTGCAGGGGGGAGAGTGATTTGAGGTGCAGGGTGGGAGAATGATGTGAGGTGCAGGGGGGGAGAGTTATGTGAGGTGCAGGGGGGGAGAGTGATGTGAGGTGCAGGGGGGAGAATGATGTGAGGTGCAGGGGGGGAGAATGATGTGAGGTGCAGGGGGGGAGAAGGATGTGAGGTGCAGGGGGGGAGAAGGATGTGAGGTGCAGGGGGGTGGGATGTGTGTGGTGTGCAGAGGGGTATTGTGTGTTTGATGTGGAGAGGGAGTATTATGTGTGTGGGTGAGGGGGAGAGATGGGGGTATGAGAGATAGATGGGGAGTATCGCAAAGGTTGATAGTGAGGGGTTCTGGGGGAGATATGAGGATGATGATGAGAGGTGCTGGAGGAGAGATGATGATGATGATGATGATGATGATTTTACCCGTGCTGCCCAAACTTTTTTTCCTTAGTGCAATTCGGCCCTTCTCGCTTTACGAGTTGTGCAGGCCTGCTATAGAGTGTCCATTCATTGACAATGTGGTTATCAGTACCCCTGTTGAGAGCCTACTGGAGATAGCTACAGTGACAATCTATAGATGGAATGGCTAGCATTTGCTTTTAATGTAAATTATATTTTATTGTATTTTGTAATGTGTATTTTTTATGCTTCTCAATGGGCAAAAGCACTATTAGCCAGATCTTGCTAATTGGGCTATTGACCATTACTGTGTGTGGTGGGGATGGTGTTTTGTTGGGGCTAGAGGGGGTGGGTGATGGGACTAGTTTCCCAGGGAGGGTGGTTAGGCCTCAAAGGGGGGTTTGAGGGGGGGGGGTAGCAGGAGGGTTAACCCCTTTATTACCTTAGCAGTTAGCCACTAAGATAATGAAGGGGGGTTATTAATGTATTTTAATTGTTAATGTATTTTTTTAATTACAGCTTAATATTGATTGCCAGTGTCAATATTTAGGCTCTCCATTGAGAGGGTCTAGTTATTCACAGCAACAATCAATGGTTTTATGTTTAAATGTATTTTATTTTTGGGGGGGTAATTAATGTATGTGTATTTTAGTTAATGCCCAAAACCACTATTACTGTTGACACATTTGGCTAATAGGAAGATTGAGCATTAGTCTAGAGGGGGGATGAGTTTAACCCCTGTATTACCTTAACAGTTAGCCACTAAGGCAATGCAGATTTGTGTTACATTTTTATTTTTAGTACACACTATTGAAGCAGGGGTCTCCGGAGCTGAACCCCATTCCATTCAAGTCCAGGGACCCCTTTCTTCTCAAGGTACAGACATCCGTATGGGGTGCCTGTATCTTGAGGCTGTTTAAATGTCCAAGTCACGTGGGCCATGACGCGGGAGATTTAAACTTGTAAGGGATACGGGCACCTCATATCAGGGCCTGTATCTCGGGAAGCAGGGGGTGCCCGGACCTGAAAAGAATGTGATTCAGCTCCGGAGTTCCCCCCTCTGGAAGATCTTGACAAGGCTACTGCTACATGTAGTGCTGATTACCTGTGAGGTACAGGAGAGATGAGATGCCCGCGATGTTGTGGGGGGACATGACAGACTTTTGGGAAATCCGCTGGTTCCTTTGCTTTTGGTGACAGCGCCTCCAGACATAGGGGGCTTCAGCAGTGCCGGAGGCAGTCCCCACTATGACAGTCCTTACTTCCACTACCTCTGTCCACAAAGACTGCCGCTGAGCCAGAAGTATAAATGAGGATGTCTTTATTATAGCAGCCACTGCTGGTGTCATTACAGCATATGCTTCAGTTGATAAGATAGATCCCTGGTTTCTGGATGGGATTGCCTGCGGGTAATGTTGAGGCCTTGCTGGATTAGCTTGTTGCCCTCAGCCCATGAGGGGATGAGCACATGTCTCCCTCCTAGCCGGGAGGAGACGTCTTCACATCCTCATCCCTTGAGGGAAGATAGAAGACTCCTAAGAAACTGAAGGTCTCACCCCTAAGGGGCTGAACTTCTCTCTGTAATTTAGATACTTCCTTCCTGAGACTCAAAGAGGGAGGGCACAGTATCTGCACCACCATTGGCTATTCACCGATCCCTGTGTCACCTCCACTCCTGTCACTCAGGAAGTCAGCATGAGGAGGGGGAAACCCCCATAGGATAGCCTGTCACAGTCTGTTTTGTACTGGAACTTACTGTACATGACAGGGAAGGTAGAAAGATAGCTGGACCAGCCATGGCTATATATGTATGAAATAGTTTTTCAATATGTGATGCAGCTGCATGCTAAAATGAATTAGAAATTGCTATGAACTAAAAGCGTACCTTTCTCTCTTTTTTTTAATATACTAGGGCTCAGCCCACAATCGCTTTGCGCGCCATCCCCACCCTCTACACTCCGCAAAATAACGGGTTTTCTTTAGGGTTTTCTCTATCCCTCCCTTCTCTCTCTCCACTGCTTCTCTTTCATTTAATACCTTATGATGTCATCAGTTCTTTCCGCCTCTCTCTCCTCCACCATTCCTGCTCACGTGAACTGACTTACTCTCTTTCTTTCTTTGCCTGCTATCTGTCTAAACTTTATAGCTATCTGACTCTCCATATCTGCCACCAGGCTATGTGCATTATGATGTCACCAATTATCTACATCTCACAGAGGGGCAGACAAAACTTTTTTTATAATATAGAGAGATAGAAGATTCACTAACCTTTGGTACAACTTCACAGTGCGTTAACCCCACACCAGAGGCTATTGAATTTACCCCATAGACTGCAAGATTTTATAACAGTCAACCACCTCTGTCTTAAATATGCTTCAACACAAAGGGATAAAGGGATAAAAATGGAAGTTTATGTTATCACTGCAGGTGACTACATTTTGAAGAATAGATTTTCCACTGAAAGAGACCAGTCTTTCGGCTTGGTCTCTCCTATCTGTCACCAACGGCTTTTCCCCTTAATTCAAACAAGTCCCTGTCTGGAAATCAGAAGGATCAATACTCCAATATTTTCTTGATCAATCGACTGTCTTTCCTGGAGCAGGCTGTGTCAGCAAAAAAATTGATTTTTTTTTTATATTGCTAAAGCACAACAAATCCATCAATTCACAGACCATTTTAACAAAATACAGTGGTTACCACAGAGGCTGAATTTCATCTGACCTATAAAACCACATGACTAAGATTAACTATTTTATAGCACACTTACTAATATTTTTTTATATTAATTATTTGCTTTGCCGTGCAATTTGCTTCTGGAACTTAATGGGTTAATAATAATGTGTACCATTTTGGGTGGCTAATTGAGGCCCACGTGAAAATAGTGTTTCAGGATGTCTGTTTCCCTAATAAAAAAACCTGTCACTTACTACAGCTCGTATTCTCAGAATAGCACAATATTTAACACTTCAAGAGAAATACGGTAAACTGTATTGGTTACTGACAGGATGCAGTATGGGACACAGAAAGAGGAAGAAATGCAAGATGCTTGAAAGTACAGTATATTTTCACCTTTATTCTAAATAGGCTTTTCAATATAGTAACAAATAGAACAACTGACAGTGACATGTTTAATAGGTTAAAACTAGGTAACTCATGCAATCATTTTCAGAATAAGATATATATATATATTTATATATATATATATATTTATATATATATATATATATATACATATACATATACACACTGTTCATAAAAAAAATAGACCCCTTTCATTTTATCCTATTATATTTCTCGCTCCATCTCCATGAAATGTGCACCATTGTATATCTGTTGTGTAGATTACAACAATACACTGTAAGAAGCACAATGTAGACATATCAGCTAAATTAATGTCACTATTATGTCAAAAAGTAGCAGAAACACTGTGGTGGGTTCATCTTCATTTAACAAGAAGTAGGAGTTTTTCCTTCGTAGCTCATAAATGTGCTAAACTGTTGTAATCTAATTGGAAACACTAACAGATTACTATAATGTTTGGTTTCAAAATGTACTCCTGCTAAAATGCGCACCGAAGACGAGAACGCCACTATCTGTCTGATTGCATAATCAATAACGCCTCGATCCAGCTGTTCCCACACCTGAACGATACTTCGTTTTACAAATACGTTTATTTCAGTTCTACTTGCCACCATCTTTTATTAGGAAACATTTTATGTAAGCATTTTGGACAACAATTTTTGCTTTGTCTCAAGCCCTTTATAACGTGCTTATCTTCTCTAGACACCATTTAGTAACTATGCCCTTGATGAGGTCATTCACAGCTAATCACTGGAAATGCGTGTTTTTTCAGGATTCACTGTGAAATGCGTACAGTAATGGAAGACAGAAGGAAGGTGCAGTAAGTAACATCAGCTCTGCCGAGCATACACACGTGAGACCCAAGAGACATCGATATTAAGCCTTTTAATATTTGTCACATTCCTTGTGGAATTAGATGATTCCCCCATCTTTGTACAAGAGAGAGGCACAATGAGCTGTCCTGTGAGAGCTCCGGGAGAGAACCAAGCGATTCCAATCTTAGTCATGCTAGAAGAGAACTTGTTACCCATGTGATGTGGAAGTGAATGGACTATAAACCGGGCACGGACCAAACACCGGTGCAATGAAGCACCGACCGAGACAGGGGTGAGAGACCCGCTCTCTGAGGAGAATCTCTCAAATTGCGCTGATCGAACAAACAATTTGTGAGTGTGATACTTGTTTTTTAAGACGTTTTTTAATATATCAGAATTACACTACATGTGTTTTCTCTATCCATCTGTACCTTCATATACCCATTCATTGATGGGATACTGAGTGCCCTAAATAGCAGAGACAAAGTCAGCATTAAAGATTTCAAGTCGTGGATATCTGCAGGTGATCAAAGTACCCAACTACTAGCAGTCTCAAAGAGAGATCCATCGCTCCAGTTCCAAGTTATCCTTGGAGAAATGCGTGATTGAATTTCCAAAATGTGTGCAATACTTTCCCTGAACAACTGGTTCAAATATTCAAGGCATACTACCCGAATGTTTGTTTTTCTTTTCTATTTTCTCTAAATCTGCACCTTGGTCATTGTGTATATATGTATATATGTGTGTATGTATGTATGTATATATATATATATACATCACCTTGAGAAAGGTCCCGTGTGTTGGACCGAAACGTTGGATTTTGATGTCTCACTAAATACAACTCTTTTTTGACTACTCGTGGAGTGCTGCCTCTGATATTCGTTCATCCGGTATCGTATTGCCATATATATATATGGCAAAGAAAGAAAAAGATACCGCAATCAAAACCATTATATAACAATGATCTCAAGCCAGGAATATCCCTGAACCTAGTAACCAGTAAAGGCGGTGCTAGTGGGAATGATAATATAGAATACACATAGACAAAAATCCCTGAATAAGCCCTCAGATCATTCAAAGAATAAATAGATATGTAATAAGCAGTACAAAATAATTTTAATTAAACACAGCTCAAGAAAACAACATACAAGATAAAATATACAGTATATGGAACCAGAAACAGGAGTTCACCAACCTTAATGAAGAAAATAATAACACTGCATATAAATAGTGTGGACTACTATGAGTCACTTATAATGTGAGTAGCATAAGGGACACTATGCCCAATTGCTATCACGACCGGACGGTCATTCAGACTAATAGTCAGGTAAAGTGTACTCTAGAATCACAATTACAACGCAAAATAACCACACAATTGGGAGACTGTCTCCAAAGGTCTATATGAGTGACCTAAACACAGTGAGCAGTTAAGACAACTGTTGTCTAATAAACTACATAACAGGATAGACGTGTAAATGATGCAGAAAAATATTGTATCACACACAGTGTATGAAAAATCAGTCTCTGCTATGAAATGGTTTATTTTCCCCAAATATGTCTCCCTGGCTGTACCTCTGCACATTTCTCCTACAACGTCCAACAAATGTGATACAAGTGTTAATAGAGATAATACGCGATAACTGCTTCTAGCAATCAGTACAACATGCTAATTAAAATATATGTACAGTAATGCCAGCTCATAGGAGGATGGATAGGCAAAACTGTTATCCAAGAGAAACCAATTAACGGATTATAGTAACAAAAAAAGAATGTGCAAGCTCCAAAATGTGAATTTATACAGATGATATTTTAGGGTTGATTCAGAAATCAGTGTGTATATATATAAACAAAAACAAAACAGAGAGCGCACGCCCCATAGTGTGATCCTGTACAATTTAATAGGGAGGGGGTTTGGTGAGGGGGATTAAAAACACTTACAAAGTATAAGTGATATATAAGCAATTTGTGACAAAATTATCACCACCGATGCAGCCGTCCCGTGATGTATTGGAATCCAAGTGGAACCCTTGGCAGTGCATCCGACAGTATCCGTTCTTTTCCGCGATCAAACGAAGTCCTCCACGCAATGTGTCATCAGAGTAGGCCTCAATGCTGCTCCTGCACGCTCCGGCCGTAAAGCATGCAGACAACGTGATGACGTAATGTCGTAATTTTATGTCCCTGACGCATTTCGTCACAATAATGCAACTTTATCAAAGGAATTTCAAGCAACCAGATGGGTCTACAGTTCACATATCATGTACATCCAGATACCATTATTTTTTGGGAGTTGGAGCTTTTTATTGGGAACGAAAAACAAATTCAGACTAAAACACACTTCAAATCTGTATCCACGAATAGTTACTTATGGTAGTAACCATTATAAAAAATGGTTAGACAATGTACCCAAAAGCCAGTTCCACAGGATCAGGCACAACTGCTCATTGGACACTGATTTCCTAGCACAGGGTAAAGATCTGTCAGGAAAATTTCAGGAAAAAGGCTACGATATGTCTATAGTTAACCAAGCATTTGTAGATGCCAGTTGTTTGAATCGTGATATACTATTAGAAAGGTCTAAAGTTAAAACAAACAAAACATATAAACCCAGAAATCAGAAGAAAGGGGTATCTACACCAAAATTAATTACACAATATAATCAATCTGCACATCAAATCAGAAAGGTTCTAAATAGTCACTGGAACATTTTGTGTAATGATCCTATAATTGGTCATTCATTGCCAAAATATGCTCCTGTGATTTTTAGGAAAGCAAGGAGTATTAAAACATTGATAGCTCCAAGCAAGTTAAAAACTAAAAAAATTAAGTTGTCCGATTCAATCAGAGAAGTGGGGAATTTTGGATGCGGAAGAGGCAGATATCTGACTTGTAGACACTTGGTGAAAACAAATAAATTTACATCATACTCAAATGGTACCTGACATGAAATAACAGACCATATTAACTGTCTACCTGAATACGTTGTATATCTTATTTCATGTGAGTGTGGCCTACATATATTGGCCGCACATCGAGGGCTCTGAGTACATGATTCTTGGAGCACCGAAGAAATATTCTTCATGGGTGCCAAACACATAGCCTCTCCCGCTACTTTTGTACCAAACATCTCAAAGATCCAAGATCCCTATCAGTTATGGGCATTGAATACATTCCCTCTTCATATATGAGGGGAGATCGTTTCCAGAGACTCTGTAAGAGAGAAACATACTGTATGTATATTTTAGATACCACCAGCCCAAAGGGACACAATGACCATATTGACATAAGTACCATAGTGTGATCATTCTATTTAGGGAGATCCTCCGGAGGACTGGTTTGAATGCTTCGGCATTCCCTCCGAACTTTGGTCATATGTCAGGTCTATAATAATCATATATATATGTATACAAATTATCATCATGTACATCCATTGTACTTTCAAATTATGGGAATTTGGATAGATCTCGGTAATTTTGCCCCATTAGATTCATATCTCCACTGCGAATGTGTCTGTTCAAAATTAAGTTTATTTAAATCTATGTAAAGTTATATCTTTTCACATATAATTTTCACATATAATACATAATATTTATATTCATCACAATATATAATTAGTTTTGCACACTTTTTTAGGTATATATTTATTTTTAATATTTACAGTCATTATGACATATTAATATACATGTACTAGCCACGTTGATGTTCTTCTGTCCTTGTTTCAAATTAATTTCCATCTGCTGCTACTCCTCTGACTCCACATAGAATCCATATTCTAGACTAAGTATACTTTTTGTTTTTCCCATGGGTGAACAATCTGAACCAATTGTGTTACTGATTATAAAAATTTCAAATAGGTTCATTATATGAATCACAAAGTAAATATTCGTTGTTTTTTATTTTTATTTTCAGTTTTTTAAAATTTAGGGTCACTTTTATATTTACATATATTATTATTACACTATATATATATTCATAGAGAGTATAATGATTAGATTTTTCACACAGCAAACTAAATACTATCTCTCCCCTGTTTTTCCATTCGAGCCAACTCCTTCAAATACTCCAATTATCCCCTGTTTAAGTAAAACTAGTAATAGTGGTTTAATTACAATATGTATAAACATCATTTAAAAACCCTGATTGATTTATACATCTATGTCCTGTTAATAGACTGACTATCCAGCGATTCCAATGTGGTCCTCACAATAAGTGGTTTCCTGATTATATCTGTACCATATGTATATCGTTGAATTTGTTAATTGGTTAATTAATGTATGCAAATTGCCTCCCTATATATACTGTGGAGGGGCACCCAATGGGTACCCTGATGAAGTATCATAGATGACGAAACGCGTAGGGCGTGACCTGTGAGAAGCCGTCACTTGCCCATGATCATTTGCCACTGCTGGTCAAAGAATATTGGTTCCTGCTCCCCCGTGATTTTATTGCTGGCACTAAGAACCTGGTGTTGCTGTTGCTGGTTTCCGGAGGGACTTCCTGTGTCGGGCGCCGGTTCGGAGAGACGTCACTTCCTGTACCTGAATACACGAAGGAGAGACGCGAGTGGACGCCATTACTCTATCCTGACGGCACTTCTGGCACATGAGAGCCAATCTCATACCCGCTATTTTTACCTGTACTCTTGTGAGTGGGCATTTGTTGATTTTAATGGTCTATAAACATTTGTTATTACGTTAATGCACTAGGTGTGCGCCTGTTTTCTTTTTTCTTTTTCATAGGTATCTCAGGGAGTAGTGAACCCTTGAAACGGGCTGCAAATCACCTGGTGACATTTATTTCGGAACAGGACTATATTTTTTCAAAGGACTTTTTAAAGGTTTTTTAGTTCAAACTATTCTTTTTTATTGTGGAAACGATTCTTAATATTTTTTATTACAATTTTTTATTACAATTGTTGTTATAGCCCCCAATATTTTGTATCTTTGAAATATATGGTTCATAGTATTTTATTAGCTTACTTCATACCACCCCATTGAGTGCTATCACATTTAGGATAATTTTTCACAGCTTTGTTTAGGATATATTAGAGGCGCTGTATCATTTTTTTGTTTTGTTTTTGTGATATATATATATATATATATATATATATATACCATGCAGCAAGCTTAAGCCTATAGGGAACCATGTTAATGGTTTTAAAGCAAAAGGTGGCACTGTTTGCTCATTAGCATGTCATTTCCCAGAATCCCTTGGAAGTACTGTGTGCTGGGTGATAATGGTGCAAGGCGGGGTTGCAGACCTGCTAAGACATGCAAATGAGCATACAGTAATATTTCCATTTGCTATTTGCTTTGCAGGGTTTGTGTGACTTTTTTTACCCACCATAACTTAACTAAATATAAATATAAATATATATATAACAGAAAAAGATACCGCAATCAACGCAGATATAACAATGATCTCAAGCCAGGAATATCCCTGAAGCTAGTAACCAGGACTGGCAGTGCTAGTGGAAAAAATAATATAGAATACACATAAAACAAAGAATCCCTGAATAAGCACTCAGATCATACAAAGAATAAATAGATATGTAATAAGTAGTACAAAATAATTTTAATTAAACACATCTAAAGAAAACAACATACAAGATAAAATATATATGGAACCAGAAACAGGACTCCACCAACCCTAATGAAGTAAATAATAACTCTGCATATAAATAGTATGGACTACTATGAGTCACTTATAATTTGAGTAGCATAAGGGACACAATGCCCAATTGCTATCACGACCGGACGGTCATTCAGACTAATAGTCATGTAAAGTGTACTCTAGAATCACAATTACAACGCAAAATAACAACACAATAAGGAGACTATCTCCAAAGGTCTATATGAGTGACCTAAACACAGTGAGCAGATAAGACAACTGTTGTCTAATAAACTACATAACAGGAAAGACCTGTAAATGGTGCAGAAAAATATTGTATCACACACAGTGTATGAAAAATCAGTCTCTGCTATAAAATGGTTTATTTTCCCCAAATATGTCTCCCTGGTTGTACCTCTGCACATTTCTCCTACAACGCCCAACAAATGTGATACAAGTGTTAATAGAGATAATACGCGATAACTGCTTCTAGCAATCAGTACAACATGCTAATTAAAATACATGGACAGTAATGCCAGCTCATAGGAGGATGGATAGGCAAAACTGTTATCCAAGAGAAACCAATTAACGGATTATAGTAACAAAAAAAGAATGTGCATGCTCCAAAATGTGAATGTATACAGATTATATATTAGGGTTGATATATATATATATATATATATATATATATATATATATATATATATATATATATATATATAATAAATCAGTACATCATCCATAACTGCAGCCGTGAAAATCCTTGCAGAGTACTGGAGAAAATACTGAAGCACCAAGCAGATAAGTAACAAGAAGGGTGTGTTAATCAGGGGGCGCAGCGGTTACAGAGGCCCCTCGCTCTTCCCCAAGGCATTTCAATTAAATGCCAGGGGACCGCACGAGGCCTCTGTAACTCACTTACCATTCAGCCGGCTTCGGGCGACGCGTCTCCATGGCAACGCAGCGTCAAATGACCCCACGGCGTCATTTGATGCCGGCACACAGATAAGGGGAGGGGGCTGTGAGCACTGGGGGAGAGCAGGCAGGGGGGCGCAGCTCCAGAAGTTTGCTCACTCCTGTGTTACTTCGTCCATACCCCCCAAAAAAATCAACATTTCAGTCCTCCCAGGGACCTTCGTCAGTTCGCCCTGGTGAAGGTCCCTGTGAGGACCAAAACTTTGAGATAGATAGAAATAGATATCGAGATGGACAGAGATCGATAGACACACACACACACACACACACACAAACATGTTGGATTTTCCTGCCCTTATTTTTGACTCATCCCTGTTTCTATATCTCTTGCTAGTTTCTGTTTAGACTTGGGGGGAGCATGAAAAACTGCTAAGAAATAATTAGGGCGAAACAAATAAGAACGATAACTGCTCACTCATTCAAAGTTCCTAATGTTATTGAACAACACAAATAAACTTCATCGATAACTTCCCATTTCTTCATTTGTAGTACACGTTTTTAAAAAAAAGTGTCCGTTTTATTGTATTAAACATGAATTAGGTCCTGCAGTATATGGGATAGCACATTTAAAGACCCATCCAAATATAAAAGTTATGAATTTTGTTTTGTTTTCTCCTCTCTATCGAAACGGCACTACCACGGAAAGCAAATAAAATAAATTCCCCATCACAATAGGCTGTCTTTCCCCTATGTGTTTTATCATTAGAAATACAGCAACAATTTTTTTTTAAGGGTAATGTAATTGATTGTCACCACAAAGCAACGCAACAAAAGTTGATGAATCGCTAAGAATATTTAATTCATTTAGAAAATTACTTCTTGAGTGAAGAGTGCCCTGCATACATTATACATAAATACATTATGCACACATTTATACATATATGGTTCATAAAAGTTGCATGCTCCCTGACATGGCTCTCTCCAATTGGTCTGTGGAGGTTTTCTGTTTCAAAGTCAGCAGTATGTATATTTTTGATGCGGGTATTTAATGTTATTCCAGCCTGATTATCTGTACTGCATTTCTAAAAGTAACAGTCACCACAAAAAGAGAATAGAAACACAAAGGGGAAGTTATTTCATGAATGCTTGCCCTCGGGTGGCCCCCACCGGTGTCTGGGGCCTTCGGGTGGTCCCCGCGAGTGTCTGGAGGCCCTCAGGTGATCCCTGTGTGTGTCTGGGGGCCCTCGGGTGATCCCCGTGTGTGTCTGGGGGCCCTCGGGTGATCCCCGTGTGTGTCTGGGGGCCCTCGGGTGGTGCCCGCTGGCCTGCGGTACCAATCCTGTGGGCAATTTTTCCCCCCAATACATTGAAATAAATACCCCCCCCCCTCAAACACATACAGTATTGTAATGGGCAAAATAACTATTATCCAGATATGGATAATAGCTCATTTGCCCATTATAAAATAAAACATTAGTCATCCTATATAAATAAAGTAAATAAACCTTTCTACTTACCCCTGCCATCATGAAGGGCGTCCCCCTCAGCATACTGTAGGCCCATGTCCTCCGATGCCAGCAAGAATACATGAAAAAATACAATCTAATGGCCCCTAACCCTATAATCAACTTAACGGTTAATAACCGCTATATTAATTAACCCATCCTCCCCCGCTACCCACCCGGGAGGCCTAAATACCCACCCCAGGACCACTATACCCACCCTGTACCCATTGATTGGCACAGTGGTACATCAAACCCATATAATATTGGCATGATAAACCGATATATCACTCAATGGTCACCCTAATAAAAAAAAGCATGAAGCCCAAAAATACACAATATTAAAAGATATACACAAGCACTTAAACCAATGTCATAAATAAAAGCACTAACCAAGCAATCAATTTAATAAGTAAAAGCACTAGCCAACCAATCCATTTAATAAATAAAAGCACTAACCAACAAAACAATTTATTAATTTTAAACATTAGCCAACAAAACAATTAGTTAATTTAAACCACTAGCCAACAAATCAATTAATTAAAAACAACACTAGCCAACACATTATTAAAACCAGTAGCCAACAAAATAAATAATTAATTAAAAATGCTAAACAATCAGAAAATTAAATAAAAACAAGCAAGCCAAATTACAAACAATTTAAGCCAAACAGTAAACAGAAAACTAAAATACAACAATCAATAGAAAAAAACATTTGCCAAAAAATGAATTAGCTGTTACTGTATTCATCTGTACCCTAAACAGGCACAGATTAGTACATTATCAGTCAATGAGCAATGAAAAACATGAAAATAAAAAAATGCAATAAAAAAACCTGTAAAAATAAAATTATATACATTTAATATTTTTCTTAGGTTTGAAGCGTTGACCCTCCAAATCCCGGCGATTCTGCAAGCTCTCGTACCCCGACGTCATCAAAGTCAATCCAACGCCATCCACCTTGAAGATTCGGAACAGGTAACAAAATTCTTCTTTTTTTCATTTATCTTCTATCACTGTCTTCTTTCTTCATCTGTCATTATTTCTTTCTTTTCTTTAATCTTCTATCTTCATCTGTCAATCCAAAACTCAATGGTAAATACAGAACAGGATGTTCTCTCGTTGTCTTATTCCTGTTAAATAAGGCGTCCAGGCCTTATATAGGGCTGTGATGTCACATTTTCATGTCAGAAGGTACAGCTCCAATCTGATTGGACGCTGTACCATTTGCCCTCCTCTTTTTTTTTTTTTTTTTAAGGATGTGACATCTCCAAGGGAGGTACTTCCCATTCTTAAAACCACATGGCTATATCACATGGTATTACAGCCAATGGGATTTAAGGCAATCCCATTAGTTGCTGTACCATGTGATAGGTTACATTGTTCAAAAGTATGTGACAAAAGTGGAATTATGATATTAGGAGGTGACATTAACTCAATACAGGACACCTTTCTAGAAAGATCGGAACTTATATCACAATAATCAATATACAAGCAAATAATATGCAACTATTGAATGAAAGAAAGAAAATGTTGTGTTCAAACAGAAATTAATAGGAAACCAGCAGGGAGAGTTCAAGAGATCAGAAGCAGATACAAGTGTACAAGAGCAAGAGATGGTTCGAGCAGCAGCATTTTGAATGGATTGTAATGGAGAGAGGTGTGAGAAAAGATGACAGATAATATAATGTTGCTGTAATCAATATAGGACAGAACAAAGGCCTGCATTGGTGTTATAGTGGTAGTGGACTATTGGAAGAGGCGTATCTTAGCAAGCTTTAGTAACAGCGTTTATATGAATGGAGAAGGAAAGAGTGGAGTCAAATGTAACTCAGAAGCAGCGTACTTGCAAGACTGGGTGGATAGTAATGTTGTTGACTGTAAAGGAGTAGGAAACAATGGGACTAGTTTGGAAGGGACTGTGAGGAGCTCTTCTTAGCATGTTAAGCTTGAGGAGACAAAGGGCCATCAAGGCAATCCAAATTTTTGATTGCACTGCAGGTGTAAGATCAGGTATAGATACATCTTGTTGTCTTTCATCAGCATGGAGATGACAACTGAATCCAACGGACTCAATGTCACCCAAGGAGTGTATATAGAGAGAAGAGTAAGGGGCCTAAACCGAGCCCTGAGGAACTCTAGTATTTCTTTGTTTAATACATGAATATGTTGAAGAGAAAGATAGTAAAAGAGTTCCCCTACTAGGAGTATTCCAATTGTTTTGAACATTAGATGAGCTATATAGAAATATGTATATGTGTTCTGTATCAGTAGCCATCGTAGTGTAATATGATGAGATTCTATTTGCACAATATACTGCCGTTTATCACTGAATCCTATGCAAGGTCTGTGACATTCTGTGTTATACGATAATAGCCCAATAGTGTTTTGCATTGACAAGCTCTCAGGAGCTAACCTTCTCCCTTCATCAGGTCTAAGATAAGAAAAGACTGAATTTTCTTTACATTTTAATGGATATGCAAATACCAGAAAGACAAGGGGGGAATAATCCTGAACAGTTTACAATTGTTTCTATACCTGGAGATATCTCTGGTCAATAACACAGATAGGTTAATTGCAGGCAATGATTCTCTTTAATGGACCACCATTATGGACCATTATTGTTGTTGTTAAAGACAGAATTGTAATACTTCTGTACGTTGTGTACAGATGTATAATAATTGCACTGTGGAGTTGAAGATATACTGTACACAAAGTTTTTTTTCTTAATATGTACTACATTTGAAAAAATATACATTGATCCATCCTATGGTACTGTATCACAACAAACCTACTGTAAAAAAATAAGAAAGTATTTTATTATGTGACCAATATAGCAATTTAGTATGTTACAGAGTTACAGAGGTTGAAAAAGACATATCTCCATCAAGTTCAACCTATGCTAAATGTAGACCACAGATACGTTATCCTATATTTGATATTTGCATTTACAGTATTTTGATCCAGGGAAGGCAAACAAAAAACCCCAGTGAAACATTATCCAATGCTGTCTCATAAGGGGGAAATTAAATTCCTTCCTGACTCCAAATAATGGCAATACGATTTCTTCCTGGATCAACATCCATGTTTACTTATTGGTACTGTATATCCCTGTACACTTGTGCTTTCTAAAACCTTTTTTGAAGATATCTATTGTATCTGCCATCACTGTCTCCATGGGTAATGAATTCCACAACTGCCTTTACTGTAAAGAACCCCTTTCTTTGTTGCTGGTGAAATCTCCTTTGCTCCAGCCCTACGGGATGACCCCGTGTCCTTTGTACTGCACTTGAGATGAATAGTTCTTCTGAAAGCCCCTAGTATTGTCCCCGAAAATATTTGTATATAGTTATCATATCCCCCTCTTAGACGCCTCTTTTCTAATGTAAACAAATCTAATTTAGCTAGTCTCTCCTCATAAATCAGATTATCCATCCCCTTGATTAATTTGGCGGTTTTTCTGTGCACTTTTTCTAGTTTCATAATGTCTTTTTTAAGGAGTGGTGTCCAAGACTGTATTCCATAGTCATGGTGTGGTCTTACAAATGAAAGATAGAAGACCTGGGGAACAGGAACATGGAGAGCATTGCTCCGGTAGCAAAAAACAGGAATCCAGATAGAAAAAGTTGATGACAGGTAGTTTATTTACAAGCCGGAACCACTAGCAACATTGAGTTGCACAAAAGTAATCCTCAAAAGGTCTACCCCCTGATGAAGCACGCAGTTATGAAATGCGTTGAGATCACGTGAGACTTTTCCAGCGAGCACACCCAATGGCTGGGCAGAGACCAGGAAGTGGCAGCGGAGGATCCACACTACCAAGTGAAGGTGCAGTCCGGACAGTCACATCAGCGCCGTCCTTGGCATCCCGCTATTCCAATCCCATGGTCAGTGTCGGACCACCGCCCCCCTCCCCCCCACACCCATGGTACATTTTTTATTTTCTTGTCCCATATTGCCATCTATCATTTATAAGGCATACATATCAATGTGGGTTTTGTAGTTAGTTGTTGATGCACATATTATGTTGGTGTCACTAGCTTCATTTGACTGTGTTTAGATTATATTTTCTTTTAGATTGGTTATTTTACCTGTCAGGTTCGGAGAACCTGCAATAAATATTAGTACTATATTTGTACTGACCCCCGGTGTGCTGTGTGCATATTTTTATCGTTTTTCTGAGAAAAATCTTCCAGCTACTGTATGTCACTTAGGAGTTATTGTGGAGTGACTCCATGCGCCCAGCTGCAAGGGGATCTGTTTTCAACCTACATCATACATCAGACAGTACGAGCGCGGAATCTTTGATCTTTTATCTGACTATTGCTAATCGTTTTTTTATCCATTAGATATTTTTTCATATTATCCCTTACTAAACCTTCAGGTAGCTTCCCCACTATTGATGAAGACTGACAGGTCTGTAATTCCCTGGTTGTGATCTAGCTCCCTTTTTAAATATAGGAACCACATCTGCTTTACCCCAATTTTGTGGTACTGAGCCTGTAGAAATGGAATCCTTGAATATTAAATGTATGGTCTGGCTATTACTGAGCTTAACTCCTTGAGAACTCTTGAATGTATGCCATTGGGGCCAGGTGCCTTATTACTTAATTTTATCAAGCGGCCTATGAACTTCTTCCTCAGTTAACCAATTGTTCATTAATATGGAGGTTGTGGCTTCCTCCTGCGGCACTACTATTGACATTGATCCTTCCCTGGTAAATACAGAGACAAAGAATTTGTTTAATACCTCTGCTTTTTCCTTATCTCCAATAATTAGCCAGCCCATCTCCATCTCACACTGAAAGGGGCCTACATTTTAATTTCTATTTTGTTTGTTATTAAAGGTAATTAAATAACTTTTTAGGATTGACCTTACTTTCTATTGCAATACTTTTTTCATTATCCAGTTCTGCTAATTTGATTGCCATTTGCAACTTTTGTTACATTCCTTATAATTCTGACATGATGCCTCCATCTCTTCTGACTTCAAGAATCTAATTGCCTTCCTCTTCTTTTCCATTTCCTCCCCTACCTGTTTATTTAGCCACATTGATTTAAACTTGTTTCTTTTATATTTATTACCCAAGGGTATACACAGATAAGTGTGCTTTTCTAACAATGTTTTAAAGACTGTCCCTTTATTGTCCACATTTTTCTATGCAAAAACATCATCCCAATGTATTCCTTGTAGATCAGTCCTCCGTTTATTCAAATCTGCCTTTCTAAAGTTTAAGGTCTTTGTTGTACCCAAGTAATCTGTTTTTGAACCCAAGCTCTCTGTGCCATGTCTACATTCCCCCTCTGGGACCTGCATATATCTTCGGTCCATGTTGTAGGCAAAAACCAGTGCAAATTAATTATACCAGATTTATCAAAGGAGAAACACCTACTGTTTTCAAAGGGTTTTGAAAGGTGGTACTATTTTTACACTGGTTTTGAGTCCATTTTGTCGCCAGGAGACTTTAGTAAATAGACCCATTATATGGTTGGCTACCATATAGTTCTATAGCCAAAATTAGGTGTTACTTAGTGATCCACATTTATCACATACCTGTATGCTTCCTCTTATTAAATAAAGTGTTTCCGTTCCCTTTCATATGCCATACTGCAGGGCGGCCAACTCCAGTCCTCAAGGGCCACCAACAGACCAGGTATTAGGGATAATATTTCCTGCTTCAGCACTGGTGGCTCTGTCAAATTGGCTGAGCTTCTGATTGAGCCACCTGTGCTGAAGCAGGAATATGCTTAAAACCTGACATGTTGGTGGCCCTTGAGGATGGGAGTTGACCACCCCTGTGCTAAACTATTATTTTCATCACCCAATTAACATTAAAAACCAAATCAATGTTTATCCTGGTATATCTGTCCAACACTTGAAAATTATAGATAAATCAATGGGGGTTTTTTTTTTCTACCTAGAGTAAAATATATATTGCACATAATTTGGTAGTTTAGAAGACAAATCCATTTGCCAATTTCAACATATCTTACATATGCTACTTTTTATTACAGTAAAAAGAAAATTCAATGTGAAAGCAATTACTATTTAATTTCGACTTCTAAGGAAGAAATCAAATGTAGGCACAACTTAATAATGCATTTTGTTTCCTAAACTGAAGCACTGAATGTTGTTATTAATATTAAAATGAAGTTATATTCCAATTACCTTATATGGGATTTACAGGTACACACACAGAATTTGCAGCCGAGTTTCGCGTGCGCTCTCACGTTGCATACACCACGTGTCAATGGGAGAACCATTGTAAATGCATTAGCTCTCTGTGAGAAAGAGGCAGGGCTAATGTGGAAAAGGGGGTAGGGCTACCATGCTAGCAGGTGCAATAATGTCTGCTACATTTGTATATACAAAAACACAAATGCACCTGTAAACAGGGGCGTATCATAAAACGTGCATCAGTCATCATTAGATACAAAGATATTCAGCAATGCTATCGTGTAATACCAGAAGACACCTTGCAGCCTTTTCAAGTGGATGAGCAAGTAAGGTATCTTCTCATGCTAGAGTACCATACGGAATAGCACTGCTTAGTAATATGGCCCGTCGAATTTACTTATCATCTAATCCTGAAGTAATTATTGAAAAAAAATAAAAATATAATAATAATAATAATAAGTATGTATATATATATCCTGTATAAATAGACTTATAGACTACAGGCATACCCTGCATTAGCGTACTCAATGGGACCGAAGCATGTATGTAAAGTGAAAATGTACTTAAAGTGAAGCACTACCTTTTCCCCACTTATCGATGCATGTACTGTACTGCAATCTCCATATACGTGTATAACTGATATAAATAACGCATTTGTAACAGGCTCTATAGTCTCCCCGCTTGTGCACAGCTTCGGTACAGGTAGTGAGCTGGTATTGCTGTTCAGGACGTGACGACAGGCGCATGCGTGAGATGCAGTTTGCCTATTGGGCGATACGTACTTACTCGCGAGTGTACTTAAAGTGAGTGTCCTTAAACCGGGGTATGCCTGTATATACTTATAGCTAGACATGCAATATTGCTCTTTTAGCCTTTTGCAAATACTGCAGCATAGAAAAAAGTACAGAGTACTGTAACTGCATGTTATTTAACATGCCATATACTGTACTGTATAATGCAAGCAAAGTCTATTGTTCTAATTAGCATTGCTTGAACATACTAAGCTTTTGTGACTTGACCACTAAAAGACACAGGAAAAGCTTGTAGTTTTCTCATCTAATTCATGTAAATTTAGCATTAAAGGAACATGTTAGAATTCGTATGCAGTCTTCCTGCAGTGTTCCTAAAATGGGCAAATAATGCTGGCAATATCTATAAATATTAACCTCTAACATGGATGGAAAGACTCCCCCGTTGCTTATCTTTTCTTGGAAATGAAATCTCTAAGTTCATGCCATGTAAATTCCTCTGCTTTTGCTTAACATCTAAACTTTCTAAAACTGGGAATCTTACTAAAAACCCAAACGAGAGATGGGTGATATCATCAAAGCTTGCAATGGTGAGAACCCCTGGGCATTAGCTCCTAGACAAAAAGTCCCTAACTTATAAGACTTAGTCAAAAGGCAACAAAGGTCTCTTCTTCAAGGGACCTTTGCAGTACTGAAAGCTTGTACTCTTTTTAAGCACTAATTGGCTATTAAACGTACAGGATCACTACTACCTTATTTTTGTTTATCTATTCTATGGGATAACACAGTAGCATACTCTATTTGCGTCAAAATTCAATGTACAGGTACAGTGATTTATAGAATTTCACAAAATGTTGAGACCTTTATTATACAGTACTTATATCAATATTATCATTATTATATTTATGTGGCAAAAAAAGGTTGTTGTTACTATATTCATGCAGCAAATATTTTGTATCGTTAAAAAAAACTGAACACAACTTAAGGTTTTTTTTTTAAGTGAAACTTCTTTCCTCGCAGAGGCAAAAAATTAAATCTCATAGGGAAAAAAAGTCTTCAGGCGGACGAAAATTCTAACGGAAGTGACTGTGCACATGTGCAGCACGCACAGCACCGCTGCATGTCAGTCACTAGTGAGCCGTATCTGCAGCAGCCGTCGGCTCGGCGCGCATGTGCAGCAGCCACCGGTTTGTCGCACATGTGCAGAAGTCCCCGGCTCGGCATGCGTATGCAAGCCATGGCTCCCCACACATGCGCGGAAGATGCCAACTCAGCACGCATGCGCAGCAGGCACCACACAAATGCGCAGGAGCATCAGCAACCCACCTCACTTTAAACAACGGAGACCACACACACACACACACACAGACAAAGTGACACACACAGTGACACACACCGTGACACACACGAGGAATTCACAGTTAGTATAAATATAGAAGTGCGGCTCGGAGTGTATGCGCTGCAGGCGCCGGCTCGTTGCACATGCACCACAGCCGCCAGCCCCACACGCATGCACCGAAGCTGCAGCAACCCCGCCACAATTCGGAAAACGGAGACACCACACAAAGACACACACAGACTCACACACATAAGGAATTCACAGTTAATATAAATATAGAAGTGCAAATGGCTAAAACAGGGGGGGGGGGTGCCGAGCACACGCATTCTAAGTCAAACTTCTTTGCATTTTGTCACTGAAATTGTATTTTGATCTTTAATTAAAAACATCACCATCACAAATACAATTTCTGTGACAAAACAGTGACAAAAGACAAAGACGTTGCACGTAAACTGCGCGTGCTCCGCTCACACACCCATTTTTTCTACCGATTAAAAAAAACCTTACTTAACTTTTTTTTACCTTTTTTTTACCTTTTTTTTACATTTTTTTATGTAAAATAATTAAACATCTTATTTAATTTGAATATTTCTTAATACTGTACTTTTCTTTTGTAATGAACACACTCTGGTTCCTCAACATATTGGATCATGTTATCTTGTAGGACAAAATCTATAAATCAAAAAGCATGGCTCATTTAGCTAAACTGCTAATATCTCTACTGCAATCAATGTAACTATAGTTGAAATCTCTCATAATTAAAACTCTGACCCAGTTTGATATCTTTACAACTAGTATTTTAGAAAATAAAGTTTACTAGGACAGATAGATTGAAATATAGAGCATACTGTAGGTTTTTTAAGAGACAATCTAAGCCATATGTTAAAAAAGTATTTTTGTTTTAATACTGTATATGTAGCCTTTTATTACCTTTATTGAAAATGAATTACATAACTTGCTGATAGATTTGTTTAACGATCAGCAAAGATCCTGATTCTCAGGGCTCGCTAAATGGCCGCCTTTGAGTTTCAATCAATCCTTCAGTCAGTGTAAATCAGCAGCTACAATGTATTTCTTATATTACTAAGGTAACCTTATCTATTGTTACAGTTTGCAGCCCAAACTGCTGGGAATATTGGCAACAAATGATCACAAACAGGAAAGTGTTACTAAGATCTTGCACTGCTGGGGAGGTGGGCTAAACTTGCTATAGAAATCAAAAGATGCTCAGTATATTAAACCTCATTAAAAATGACATTAAGGGTTGAATTTTGAAAAATGCAGTAAGTATTATCTAATACTACAAAATTGATTTATTTCAAAAATTTTAAAAAAACACATGTATGGATTGCTCCTTTAAGTAAGCTCTAGAGCAAGGGTGCGAGCCGGAGGGGAGAGGAGACAGGGGGGTGCATGAAGGAAACTTTGTACACCCCTGCTATAGTGCAGTATTTTACAACCAGGGTTCCTAGGAACCCTTGGGTTCCCCACCAATCCCTAAAGGGTTCCCTTCAATTTTCTGGTCATTTGAACATTGTATAAAAAACAGAAGAATTTACAATGCATCTGATCACAGAGTTGCTATTAGAGATGGTTGGGGGGTTCCTCAGAATTTCACTTAGGGTTTCTTAACCAAAAAAATATTAGAAAACACTGCTCTAGAAGCTGGGGATTTATCCAAGTTAACACATAGGGGGATATTCTTGTAAATGCGAGTTTGTCATTGCCAAACTGTGCGGTTTGACATGGTGATAAGTAGCGGATTAAAACTAGCCAAAAATCCATATTCTGTATTGCAAATCGCATGGTTAAAACCATGGCTGTAAAAGTGACAAACCGCACGGTTTAACAGCCAAAATGCCCAGATTATACATGCATTCGAAGCAGAATGACCTGAGGTGGTGCTAACTCCATACAGATCGGACATATGGGGTTTTGAAGAGATATGTTTTTTGCGGATATATGGGTTTTGCTCAAACCCATATTTCAGGCTCTGGATGCAACTAGCAATACCAAACTCGCCACCATGAATGGTGCGAGGAAATAAATGGGACTTATTAGAAGAGGTTTTGATAACTGGGTGACACGAATCACAGTTGTAGAGTTGTAGTGCATGATGGAGGCTTTTTGGACAAACCAATCGAATTGACAGAGTCGGAGTGGAACCGCGTCCAAAAAATAGCCTTCTTCCGCATGGATTGGACATGCAAGAAGGTCTAATAGAAAAAAAAGGAGACGAAAAGATCACTGCTCGGATTGCACTCAAAATCCTACTTAGAGTATGAAACGGTGTCAAAGATTATTTTAATTGTAATATTTTAAAATAGATAAAACCTGTTTTTATACTGGGACATAGTAACTAGCTTGATAAGAGAAATAGTTCCATAAAACTAAGCCCTTTGTTAATGTTGTAGTGGTTTTCAACCTTTTTTCGATCGGGGTAGCCCTAACCACAGTAAATCAGTTGCTAAGGCACCCCTACAACAGGACAGGGTCACAGAAAAAACAGTGTCACAGGAAATAGGGATAATCCCAAAAAAGGGCAATTTCTTCCCAAGTGAATTGGTGGTTTCATGCATACACTACCTGATCTGCAATCTAAACCATTTTCATATATAGTATAGAGGCCACATAGGCCAAAGGGTTCTGTTGCTTAGGAGTTGATATTTCTGTCATGACCTCGGAGCCTGGGAAGAAACTCTCCCCACCCCCCAGGTCGCACATAATCCTATAAAGTTACATATAAATAAATAAAACACAGGAAAGATCTGGAGGTATAAAAGCCCCGGCTTTTATTAAAACAAATAATGTGCCCCTGTAAGTGCCAGCCCTGCCAGCATGCTCAACCTCCAGGTAAAGGCCGATGTTACATGAACCTTGGCCTGCAAAAACCCACCAAGCTTGGCACCTCACCAGGGCGGCCGGCTAGCAAGTAATGGGTCCCAGGAAAGCACGCTCTGCTCTGCCCCAGGAAGTGAGCTCTGCTCACTCACCACCCCCAGCCACAACGGCACTTTTTGACACAATAGGGCCCCTGTCTTACAAGGTTAAAGCACACTTACCCCCAACAGCTGCCACGCACAGGGCTATTTAATCCTCTTAAACTAGCCCTGTAACCCCAGATCCACAAGGCCCCTCTTGAAGTGTCATGTTTAACAAATCTACACTTATCTCTGAAAACTGTACCCCGTTTAGACGAAATAATCTGCTATTTTCTGTATCAAACTCAGGGTAATTTATCACCCTGCCCCCCAACTGCAACATACATTTTCCAACTAGAGCAATGAGATTAACATTACAACAAAAGGAAACAGGTTTTTGGGGGTGTTTTAAAGACAATTACATGACCCGAATTATTGAGGAGCCAACCAAAGAGAGGGGCAATACTGGATTTGGTAATATCAAACAATATAGAAGTAATAACAAATATTCAAGTCCGGGAACATTTGGGTAACAAGCATATCATTTGGGCAGCCATATCTACTCACCGAAAACAACCCAGAGACCCACTCTCAGACAGCCTGCTACTTTGCTGACTTGCACCCAAGCCTGCAAGCCTTGACCACTGCTGCCCTTCACTTACTGGTGAGGGCAGCAACCCTGAACTTTCAGCTTCTAGTAACACTGACACTCCTTGGCCTGTCACCCTCAGGGAAGATCCTTAATGATCACCAAGGATCCCAGGGACTGAAGCCCCTCTGCATATCCCCCTATTTCACCCAAGGATGGGGGGGGGCTTCCTCTTACTAAAGCTGGAAGGGAAATAGGAGCCTTTCTCTTACCTTCAGCTGATCGCTTCCCAGCACCAGTCACCTCAACTCCTCCTTGCTGTAAGACCACCTGGTTGCCGCCCAGGCCACACTGGTGGATTCTGTGCCTCCAAGGCACCCCTCTGGTGACCTGACTGCCTCTGCTGCACCTGCTCCAATTGCGCTAGGGGGGTTTAGGGAGAGCCTATCCCCGGTGGTCATATGTCCTGTCGCCTAAGGGTCCAAGGCTGCTTTACCCAGAATCCCTGGCTGCAGTGGAAGCACTGTTTGCTGAGCGATAATCGGGAAAGACAGGGATGCCGACCTGTCTGACATGCAAATGGATCACAAGTGGATCGGATTATTCCCTGGATCAACATTCTTCCCATGTTTCCTTATTTGGTATATCCCTGTATACATTTCCTTTCTAAAAAGATGCCCAACCTCTTTTTGAACAAATCTATTGTATCTGCCATCACAGTCTCCATGGGTACTGAAGTCCACATTTTAACTGCCCTTACTGTAAAGAAACAAAAAGAAAAGAGGTTGGGGCGCTCCCTATTTGTATAGGCTTGTGATGTTGCCTGTGTGGTAGTGTGTAACCAAAGAAAGGGTAGTGTATACTTGCCCTTGTTGTTTTCTGCAGCTGGACCAGTAGAGAAGATAAAGCCCGGAATCTTCTTGTAGTTGCAGTGGAGGTGGAGGGTTGGTCAGCGCACGGGATTTTGCTCAAACGTAGAGATAAGAGGATAGGAAGATATGGAACACGGTATTAGTGTTTTAGTAATCGAACGGTACAATACAGCCAAAAGAACTTTGGAATTAAAAATGTATGAAAAATATATTTTTAAAATATATTTTTAAAATAGCTTAAAACTCTTTGGAATTAAAGAACCTTGGTAATTAAAAGTAAATATATGAAAAAATATATTCTATTATTTAATTGTACCAATACCAATTGATGACCAATCCAATCATCAATTAGATATTTGCCTATAAAGAGGGAAGACACAGGGCATCTGGCAGGAACCTGACGAAGCATTATTGCGAAACTAATTGTTCCCTGCCGGAGCCCATTGAGTGAAGGACCCAGCCAGCCTGCTGACATCCGGTAAGACCTCCTCTTCCGGTCCCGCCGTCGGACGCGACCACGGGAGCTGTACTGGTGAGAGGAATATCACCGGAATATCACCGGACGATCAGGCTGATGCTGGGCTGTTTTAAAGCTGTACCGTGAGTGTTATTTTGACTTTGTTTTCTGTACCTAATAAATTCTATTTTGCTCACTCACCGAGTTCGGCCCTTTTCTTCCTATTTGGGCCCCCGGGAGAGAAGCAACTCACGTACTGCCCCCACCAGGAGGGTGAGAAAGCTATTGTTTTTAGCAGCATTCCGTGAAGGAAAGACTGCGCATTAAACTCTGCTAACCAGCCCCATTATCCCCTTTTTACCTCAGACCAACAACAGGCTATATAAACACACCCTGTTAGTCATCCACATATAGCACGTATTCTGCTTCTGTTCACAAAAAAACCACACAATTCCATTTAAATTTTATTTAAGGATTTTATTTAAGGATTTTTAAGCTATTTTAGAATATATTTTTTCATATAATTACCAAGGTTCTTTAATTCCAAAGAGTTTTAAAATATTTTTCATACATTTTTAATTCCAAAGTTCTTTTGGCTGTATTGTACCGTTCGATTACTAAAACACTAATACCGTGTTCCATATCTTCCTATCCTTACTGTAAAGAACCCTTTCCTTTGTTGCTGGTGAAATCTCCTTTCCTCCAAACTTAAGGTATGCCCACGAGTCCTTTGTACTGTCTTTGGAATGAATAGTTCTTTTGAAAGCTCCCTGTACTGTCCCGAATATATTTGTATATAGTTATCATATCCCCTCTTAGGTGCATCTTTTCAAATGTAAATAAATCTAATTTAGCTAGCCTCTCCTCATAAGTTAGATTGTCCATCCCCTTTATTAATTTGGTGGCTCTTCTCTGCACTCTCTCTAGTTCCATAATGTCTTTTTCTAAGGAGTGATGCCAAAAATTGTACTGCATATAAAAATTACTGAATCTCGGATAAAAAGTAACAATCATTACAAAAATGAGCAAAAGTAGTTTTATCCACCAACATCTGCATGAATATATATTTTTATATCGGGTTAAATCATGTGACTAATATAGTTTAACTAAGAACAAGCCGTTTTGTTACATTCTCACTAAAAATGGTTGAATAAATGTCATATCTGAATAGATTACACTCTCTAGAAACTGGTAACAGTAGTGAGCAAAGCACACGGTTTAGTTAATGTATGTATGGTACAATAAATTACCTTGGTGAACACAGAAACTGACCATACAACATCAAGTGATATTGCACAGTGAAGCACTTAAGGCGAGAAGGAGACCAGGAAAGTGTTACTGTACATCTATTTCTCTTACATTGTTTGGAATATGTCCTATTCATTAGTATGTGTACTTGGGAAGATCTAAACAAAGAAACAATGCAATGTATCAGTGTCTCACTCTCACAAAATGAGTTTGGCCTTTCAAGAGCTTGAATCAATATTTAAGCATATGTAATAACCCTACAAATGGTTATGGTTAGTGCTTTTGGGTTTTAAATTATTAATTTTGAAAGCATCCAATCTAACTTCTATTACATGATTCCAATCAGCAAATCTGTTGCTACAACCTACAGTTGCAACCTCTTACAAGTCAGGAGGAAGTTCAACATGGTCCATTTCCTGTCCAGTTATGTTGACCTGATCTGTTCCTTCATTGACTTCCTGTTCCTTGTTTTGATTTGGATTGTGTGTAATTACCACTCAACCTAATTACTTATACTATTCCAGCTAATGGGAAATTCAGCCTTGACCTGATTCTGGTTTGTTTGGGTTGTTCCAGTATTATATTTCATGTAACTGTGCAGCTTTTCCGTGGCGAATTGGGATCCTTTGCATTTTCCAAACCTGCCCATCCCAGTCCTTCAATTACTGAAGAATTGCATTTTCTTCCTAAACGATCCAATACATCTATACATACTGTATAGGATTTAATATTTGTACATGTAAGTCGGAACCCCAAGTATGTTGTGGGTTCCTAACATCTAGGATTTGCAGAATCGTCAATCTAATTTCCTTTCTGATTTATGAAAGTATTAAAACAGTATCTTTGTCTTAAGAATGTGTAATCGTTTTGACTATTTACACATCTGGATTTTATTAAATAGTGCAAAAGTATAAGTGTAAGTGAATACCCATAATATGTCCACTAAAAAATGTTCTCGTCAAATGCCAGGTGACATTCTGCTAGAATGTTTTTGGGAAGCTTATTAAATCTAAGGCATAATTATGAGTCTGTCTATCATAGCATTATAATCATGTTTTTCAGAGATCTTGGAACAGGACTTAACTTAAAACTGGTAATGTTTGAGGGTATAGGCGAAATTTGATACAAACGAGTTTTTAATATCGCTGTTTGTTGAAAAATTACCATTTTGTTAAGTCTCACCCAAACATTTCAGTCTTTCAGGGTGTGTTATCCATTACTACCCTTTTGCTGAATTGAAATGTACAGCTTGTCTAATGTACAGTATTATATGAGGACATTTCTCTATAAAGCCAACACATACAAGGAATGGCCCAGGATGTCGGAGATATAATTCAGAGTTTGTCAGTTGTGCATAAATACAGAAACGGCGAAACTTCTATTTCCGAAATTATAAATGGTGATCACAGTCATACAAATAAAAATGTTTAAATATCCAGATTTTTTTTTTAAGTGATTAAAACATACATGTATGTACTGTAGTGCCGACGATTATTCTAAAAAAAACCTGGAGAAATCTCCAAAAATACCCAGGAACATGCTGGGTACATTCTGGGTACATGCTGGGTACATGCCGCAACATTTCACACATTTCTGCAGACAGACTAATGGCCCATCGGATTAACAGGGGGGGTCCTTGGCAGGAACCCCTGCTGTGTTAATCGGATGGGCCATTAGCATCTGCAGAAATGTCACTGAAATGTACCCAGCATGTACCTGGCTAGTTTAAGGCTAGTTTAAGGCTAGTTTTAGAATTCCCGTTGGCTCGTCTATACAATGTTTGCACGAGAGTACAAGAAAATGGCAATTTGTTTGCATCCGGAGCTCTGATATTTTTTTTACCTTGGATTCCCGTAGGTCTCCTGCAAATTGGACAAAAAGTTGGGAAATTCTACATAAAATTGGATGCAATGGCAGAACAGTATTGGGAAGGTTACATACAGTAGCTCACCACACTTTAGATTGAATAACTATTTTTTTATACCGTTCCGAAGGTTTGCGTTCCCTTCCCTCTTCTTTTTATGCATTAGTACTGGGTAGTTAATATGCTTTTGGAGTGCACTCTGCACTAATAAATGAGGAAAGGAGTAGCAATAAATTTATGAACTGTAGATTTGAACAAGACTAGCTCCTTTACTGGTTATGCACTGGCAGTCTTTACAGCTCATTAATTACCTCCTCTAATAAAGTCTGACAAAATTATAACCTCGCTGTGAAAAATGATGTAATATATGCATTTCTCTAACGTTTTCCTGCATGTCTGGTCCATAAACCTTATCCTATGGTTCAGTAACTTGTTGTCTACATTCTCAGTCAAGTAAGGAGAACTTTGAAATTTGCATCTTGTGAACCAACGAATGAGGAAATTGATCAGTTAATGGCATGTTCATGTATGTTGTACTTTTAATTATGGAGTACTGATGTAATATAATTGTTTCATGCAGACACGTTACTGGCAGATAAGAATCAAATCAATGTCATTACCATTTGTTTTGCCAAATTAGGATACAGCTAGAAGGAGCGACTCAGTGAGTAAAGATACCGACTGACTCTAAAAGCAATGACTGAGTTTGAACCAGGGACTCCTGGTTCAATTACCGGTTTCAGCTCCTTGTGACCTTGGGCAATTCACTTTATCTCCCTGTGCCTCAGGCACCAACAAAAATAGATTGTAAGCTCATCTGGACAGGGACTGTGTGTAAAATTCCTATGTGTTGCATACCGCGCGCTATACTGTAATTATGAAGCGATTTTAGTCATATTGGGTGAAAAATGGCATATGAAATAATAATATTATTATTATTACTTGTAGCATTATTGGGAACCTTCACAGCCCTCCTCCAAAAAACTCTACTGTAGGTTGTATGTCTGAAATTGGCAGGAAACTACAGGTACAGTATACTGTAGTATGCAATCATTTCCACATTGTTCCCAAGCTTAATACTGTATTATAGGTGTTGCGGAGTTCTGAGGGTGGCATTAATTAGTTAACGCATGATCAAGTTCCAATACCCCCTTGGTGAGTCCTCCCCTGCCCTATGTTTCTTACTCATGGGTTGATCGTAAAGTAGAACGGAAAAGCAGCTAGATAAGAAAAATAGAGTTCCAAATACTTCACTCTGCATCAAAATCTTTATTTCAGGAAAGATCAGGGCATTTTGAGTAAGACTTTACAAATAACATAATTACATTTGTCACATGTTGCGCGCTTCCATTTCTCGATTTGTCTGCTCTAATTAATTTCCCCCTTATTTTAACAAAAACAGGTGATGGGATGCAAAAAAAACCCAGAAGAAAATAAATATTTGCATAATTGCAAAATACCTAAGAAAAATACCCCGTAAAATAACTAACACAAAAAGGTGGGTGGTTTATACTGTACATCATTGTAATAAGACATAACTGAGACTGCCTATTTTAAACAGGTGTGTCATATAAAACACTTAATCTAAGAAAGTATTATGGACCATATTTACCAAGCAGTCATCTTCCCTAAGACATCTTCCAACGCTGGAAGTTAAGTCAATGAGCGTTAAGGTGCCTTTCAGCTACGGAATATGTCTTAAGGCAGAAGATTGCTTAGTAAATATGAGATGCTGACGGGAAAGAAGAAAATGGTATGGGATGATCTGTCCCCTGTGTGTTTTTTCCCTGTCCTGTGGCTGCTCTCAGTGTTAAAGTTGTTCAATGCAACTCCCTTAGCTTACTTCTTAGCCGGTTGCCCTGGAAACCCCCCATTTACTCCTCTGTATGTTGGACTGCCCCTCCTCCCCCTGCTATTTGGTGCAGTCTATCCTGTTCCTGCTGCACAGGCAACCCCCTTCCTTTCCAAGCAACTGCCACTGTGAGTAGCCATCTCTCTCATTGCTTTCCCAAGAACCAAGGATTCATTTTCCACATTCCTCTTATTTTATACTAGCCCCAAGTTCCCCTTCTTATTATATGTTATACTTCAATAAAATCTACAGAAGCTTAAAGGAAGGACTCTGTGTGCATGGAAGGGGATGAGATTAGCTGCCTGCTTCAACTCATTAGCCACAGTGAGCTGGGACAGAACATGGGAAATTATATTATTTCAAATGTACCTGGAAATGTAATTATCTCTAATGTCCAAGTGCAAATGTATTTTCTGGAAATAGTCAATACTGTTTTATATATGTTCATTTCAACCCTTTGAACGGATATATTTAGACCTCCACTAAGCTAATGATGTTGAAGAACAAAGTGTACATGTAACAACACATGAAACTGAAGAATATAAAAAGGTTTCGACAGCACCACTTAACCCTAAACCTTAGCCATTTAACAACTAAAGTAGTATGCAAGTGCAAGAGAAACTGAAGTTTGGGAACTGATTGAAACAGCTCACATCCTATTGGTAGAGTCATAGAACAATTAAGACATCGGCTGTGATCAATTCAGAGTGGACCTACATGTTCACACCCTTAAAAAAAACGTGTACAATAAAGCACAGATTTATATAATTTCTTAAAATTCGAACTACACATTACTAAAGTTAGCATAGATTTTATTGATATATCCTCGAATATCAGTTCCCAAACTTCACGCCCAGTTCTAACTCTTTCTTGGGTTTAAATAGCACACTGATCCATAATCAATTATTCCCTGATGAAGTATCTTTTATGATACGAAACGCGTTGGAAAGGAAATAGATTTTGTTCTTTTTATCTAAACATTCTTTATACATAGCAATCTAGTGATTGATTGCCACCGTTGCTCTTTTTTGGGGCTATTTAGCATTAACCACTTAGAGGACGAGGCAGAGCGGTGTTATATCATATGGCTGCAGCTCCAGTGTGAGTGTTTGAACTTTTCCCTGTGAAATCACATGACCGCTGAAACAACAGACCGGGAGCGGGTGCATTCCCTATTCGGTATTGATTGGAACCAGACGTGGAGCGGACTCTTACTTTCAGGAAACTGAGTGAGTTGATTCAACCCCCTACCTCTGAAACATGAGCTGCCTACACCAACGAGCTGTGAGCATGTGCTTTCCCTGTCAGCATTGCCTCTGCCTTCCCCTCACTGTGGACTGTTACAAAGTTGCTTCTCCATCTGAGACTTTTGAAATCTGTAAGAAACCTCTGGCAATGATGTATTGTTCCTACTTCAAGCTCAACTGTCTAATTCTCTTCATAGGGTTGAGTGTATTTTATATATGGCACTCTTTTGTGCTTTTTTTTTATTTCATTGAAATTATAAATCTTTTATGATCTTCAAACATGTTCTTTGCGCTGGTAGTTTTTCTATCATTCTTGTCTTTTTGATGTTTTGAGCCACCTTTTTTACTTGCTGCATTGTTCATGTTTTGAACACCATTTGTTCTGACCACCTAGGATATTTAACTGTGGTGGAAACACAGTTGGGTTAGAGTGCACCATTTCTTTCTTTACACTAATTGTAATAATGCCAAATATTTATGTGTTCTGTATACATTTTTAGTAAAATCAAAAATGAAGCAGTTTTTATTGAAATTGTGTGAAAAGCTATTTTAATTTCAGCATACATGTAAATTTTATGTCATATCGAAAAATACAATTTTATTTTACGGTTTAGTATTGTTTTTATTTTAAATTACATGTGGGGGGCACCGTAATCTTTCCAGTGTTTAGGGCCTTTAATGATCTTAATCCAGCCCTTGATGTGCTCAACAGTATTTGACTAAAAATTAAGAGGTTTATGCCAGTTAGAAAGCAAAAATAGCCCTAAGAATGCAGGAAATTAAACAGCCCGTGAAAAAATGTAAATAATAGCCAAAGAATAAGAGAACAAAAAAAGAAAGCGTATATTCCAAAATAAATAAAATGGTAAGATTAACAAAGTACAATCTAAAACATGTACAACACAAGAAGACAAACAGAACAAATGTACTAAAGTTTAGTAAATAAAAAAAATATTTACACCAATGGAAATAATGTAAAATTAACAGAGCCATCGAAAAGTCGTTCCCAAAAAAATGATAAAAGTTTTTAATATGTTTAGGATTTCATTTTAAGAAAACACTATTGCAAATTTGGTTGGGTTCGGAGTAGACAAGTGTCACCTATAATTTGTGTAGTAAGTTTATCACAATCCAGTAACCAACTTGACAATACCCTGCCAATACTAATGTTAAAAGCAGCCATCCATCTCCCTCACCATCATAATAAAATATATATATATATATATATATATATATATATTCTTTATTTTTAGCATTCATGTCTTTTTTTAATTCTGTAGTTAAATTCCACAGATACCATTTGCCTCACTGGGAGGATAAGAGGGCCACTGCAATTCACACTAATTAAGACAACAATGGTTGCCATGGTGAGCAGCCGATTCCAGTAAATTACCATTTGAACAGCATTCAGCTCCTGGATTCCAGTAGGACCAAACGGCTCTTAATATTCTTATATTATCACATATAATGGTGTACTCACAAAGTTTCATCCATCTTGAATCCCTGTCATGGCATATTGAACATCAATATCATCCAATGGTTTCTCCTCCTACAATGATGTCACCTTTTATCAGAACCGCGGTAACGCCAATAAATACCACATTTTTTTATTACCTACTCCATGCATTATGATGTCACAGATGATCTCATGTCAGATACATACAGATATACAAGACCCATTGGCTATATATATATATATATATATATATATATATATATATATATATATATATATATATATATAGACACACACACTAACGGTGGAGGTTTTCTGTCGCCTTTTTCACAAACCACCATAACTTAAATTGTATGGTAAACCTACCCAGCCTAGAAATATTTCAAAGCAAGAATAAACCAACCTCACACTGATGATACCCATCAAGGTTGAAACATGTCTGTGAGTGGTTTAAACTTGCTTTGCTAGTCCCATGCTGTGTTTAAAAGCTGTGTGAATGGCGATTCATCAGCTTAAATGGGCTGCAAGTGAATGGATATTCCAGGCAAAAGGTGGCACATTGTGGGCCTCATGCAGTAAGCCCCGATAAAATATTTTCGCCAAGTGTGGCGGATAGGTGGCCGATAGGCCTTTTTTTGGCGATTTACCCTCGCAGTATTCAGTAAGGGCCGAATCCTTCCGATCCCTGCCGAAGCACTGCGAAAGCAAAGCTGCCGATGAGCCTGTGCCGATACAGCCTGGCTCCCGATAAGCCTTCCGATAGGCCTTTGGTGCCGATAGATGTTTGCAGCAGAGAGAGACAAGCCGCTCTCTCAGCGCAAACATCGGAAAAAAATAAAGTATTTTTAAACAACTTTTACTCCTAGTGTACATGTGCAGGGGGTCTCCGGAGCTGAACCGCATTGGTTTCAGGTCAGGGGACCCCCTGCTTCCCGAGATACAGCCCCCTTTATGAGGTGCCGTTATCCTTCTGCATTTAAAGGTCCCGATCACGTGACCACGGCATGTAAACCAAGCAGAGGGATACCGGCACCCCCTAAAGGGGCCTGTCTCTCGGGAAGCAGGGGGTCCCCAGACCTAAAACCAAACCGGTTCAGCTCTGGAGACCCTCTGCATATCTACACTATGAGTAAAACACACATATCAATAAAGACTCGTTCCTTACCTTTGCTGGAATATGCTATGGTAGCGAAGCAGCATGAATATTTATTTAATAATACTGTACAGTGAGCAGGGGGTCCCCCGAGCTGAACCACATCACTTTGTGGACCAGGGACCCCCTGCTTCCCGAGTTACAGGCCCCGGAATGTGTCATCGGGTGGCAGTGTCGCCGCCATCTTTATAGCATCCCATTCGCGACGTGCCTGCTATAAATATGGCGGCGACACTGTAACCGATGCCCCAAACTCGGGAAGCAGGGGGTCTCTGAGCCACAAATTAATGCGGTTCAGCTCAGGGGGACCCCTGCTCCCGCACAATAGTATTAAAAATACATAAATGCTGCTTCATTACCATAGCGGATAGCCGCTAAGGCAATGAAGGGGTTAAGGCAGAATAGCATGTTTATTGGGGACAAATGCCCCCAATAAACATTGCAATAAACAACATACACCCCCTGTGTATTTAAAATACATAAACAACAATAAATACATTAAATACATATAGTACTCACCACCCATGTCCGGCTGCCACGATGAAGGCCATCCTCCTCTTCATCCTGCCCATGTCCCTTCCGCTGCTGCAAAACAGACACAAGAATGAAAACATCCAATGTAATGTCCCATAACCGCTTAATCACCATAGCAGTTATTAACCGCTACAGTCATTAAGGGGTTAACCCACCCTCACCCACCACTCGGGACGCCTACATACCCTCCCACACTAACCCCCACCCGTGAGACCTAACCCCCCTCACCCACTACCCACAAGGCAGCCTACACACATACTGTTGGGGAACCCCTCCCCCACCCCCAGTACCCACAATAAAAACATTACAGTGATACATAATAAACATCATAATATTTAAGAAATACATTACCCACCCCCTGTGCCCCCCCATAAATACAAGATTTATCCTTTTACAAACAGGGTTCATAACGCAGCCCCACGCGAGTCCCCGCGAGTCTTAAATTGCCTTTAAGATGACGTCATTAAAAGAAACATGGCTGGCCTCACATGGTACAGTAGCCAATCAGAGCGTGGGAACTCCATCCCTATTCTGATTGGCTCTAGTATACCATGTGACAGAGGCTTGGGGGAGAAAGGATGTGACGTCATTGAAAGCCTGTCACAGGGTACGGGAGCCCATCAGAGTAGGGATGGAGTTCCCACGCTCTGATTGGCTACTGTACCATGTGAGGCTGGCCATGGGCAAATCGGGCTCACCGCAACTCCTCTCCCCGGTCACACACCAACAGATGAACTTTGGTTCCCTCCTGGGACGATAGATGTGGCGGGACTGCAAATGTCGTCACCCGATCAAATTCAAAGGACAAACGGGCTAGGATTTACCAACAGGTCTGCCAGCAGCATTGGAGGATCAACTGCACAACTGTCCCTACGCGTTTCATCAGATTAACTGACTTCTTCAGGGGTACAAGAAGAAGTCAGTTAATCTGATGAAACGCGTAGGGACAGTTGTGCAGTTGATCCTCCAATGCTGCTGGCAGACCTGTTGGTAAATCCTAGCCCGTTTGTCCTTTGAATTTGATCGGGTGACGTCATTTGCAGTCCCGCCACATCTATCGTCCCAGGAGGGAACCAAAGTTCATCTGTTGGTGTGTGACCGGGGAGAGGAGTTGCGGTGAGCCCGATTTCGTGAGTTCCTGTTTGACGGTGAACCACGAGGACAAGTTTGGTCACGGTGAAGCCACGGAGCAGTGTAGCAGTGAAGCGGCGGTTGCTGATCCTTTGGAGCATGAGTATTATCTCATAACATGCTTTTTATCTATCTATGTTTGTGAGTTCATTTTATGAGCCTTTTTGGGAAATTAAATATTTTATTGCACAGTAATGCACTAGGAATCGGCGCTTTTTTTCTTTTCTTTTTATATATATATATATATATATTTGCATGATGAAGCCACTGTACAAATTCATGGGTGAAGGGTGGGTATCGGGCCAGTGTGGCTTAACCCCTTAATTACCTTTGCGGTTATTATCCGATAAGGTGTTTAAGGGGTTAATTGATATCTGAATGTACTTGCAATGTATTGGCTTTGTTTTGGCTATGTATTTTGTGGGCAAGACAAGGATGTTGCTGGCGACGGAGACTTCTTATTGATGAGGTCAGTAGTACTTTATTTATTTGAATATGCTAGTTAATGTTTTTAATAATGGGCAAATAATCTATTATCCCTATCTGGATAATAGTTATTTTGCACATTATTGTACTGTAGGTGTTGGGGGGGGGGGAGGGAATGTATTGAATGTATTGGCCAGGTTTATTTTTTTACATTCAGGGTTTGTTCCGTGGTTCCGCGTGAGACCTCTGGAGACCACCTGTGGTTTCCTCGGGTATCTCACGGGTACCAGGCTGGTGGTTCCATGGGTGACACATGCGGGGATGAAGCGGTGGCCTCACATCTGTGGGGGCACCGCGGACCCGTAGTCTGCGGGGATGAAGATGTGTGGTCCCACTTCTGTGGGGGCACCGCCGACCAGTAGGTGCGGGGATGAAGATGTGTGGTCCCACTTCTGTGGGGGCACCGCGGACCCGTAGTGAGCACTCGTGAGTTCCCCAGACCCCCGTGGGAACCACCCGAGGCCCCGCAGAGACCTGTGGGTCTGACCCAGGTCACCCAGACATCCTTGGGCCTACCGTGGGGACTCAATTGTGGCCCACGGTGACCCAAGGAGACCACCTGGGGGCGGGACCCACCAGCAGACCTCCAGAACCTGTTTGAAAAGGGCTGCTGGTACCCTGTAGGTCTGTCAGGTGCCCCGTCAGCCCACCGGGGACTCGCGTGGGGCTGCATTATGAACCCTGTTTGTAAAAGGATAAATCTTGTATTTATGGGGGGGCACAGGGGGTGGGTAATGTATTTATTAAATATTATGATGTTTATTATGTATCACTGTATTGTTTTTATTGTGGGTACTGGGGGTGGGGGGGGGGTTCCCCAACGGTATGTGGGTAGGCCTCCCTTGTGGGTAGTGGGTGAGGGGGGTTAGGTCTCACGGGGTGACACATTCTTGTGTCTGTTTTGCAGCAGCGGAGGGGGCCATGGGCAGGATGAAGAGGAGGATGGCCTTCATCATGGCAGCCGGACATGGGTGGTAAGTGCTATATGTATTTAATGTATTGATTGGTGTTTATGTATTTAAAATGGCCACATTCACTATTATCCCTTTGTGGATAATAGTAATTGTGGCCATTACTATACTGTATGTGTTAAGGGGGGGGGGGTTATTTCTTTATAAGTATGTATGTGTTTGGACATTAATTTGGGGGGGCACATAATTGGTACTGTAGGCCTGCGGGTAACACCCGAGGGCCCCCGACGGCCTATAGTATCATTGATGTGCATATATGTGTATGTTAGGGGTTGTTGGGTTATATATATATATATATATATATATATATATATATATATTTATTTATTTATTTATATAGAGATATTTATTTCTTTAGATATATTTACTTATTTATTTAGTGTGGGGCTGCTGTGTGTGATTATTTTTTATTGTGGGTAGCGGGGGTGGGTGAAGGGGGTATTAGCCACAACGGTGTTTGTTTTGGCCTTGCGGGGGGTAGCGGGAGGGGTTAACCCCTTCATGACCATAGCGGTATTAACTGCTACGGTCGTGAAGGGGTTAAGTGCACCCGCAAACCCCCCGCAAGTCCTAAACTCACACCCAGGGCCAAATACCCCTTTCACCCACCCCCGCTACCCACAATAAAGCTGGCACGGTGGGTTAACCCCTTCATTGCCTTAGCGGTTTGCCGCTAAGGTAATGAAGTGGCCTTTAAATGCCTTTTTCCTGTCTCGGATGCATGCCGGGGGGCTCCGGTGCGGGTATCAGCTCCGGAGACCCCCGGCATCAATCACAGACAGGAAAAAGGCCTGATTTTTTCTAAGTGTCGCCCTTGCCGATGCTTCTCCTCCACCAAGTTGCCAACTTTAGTTGGCGGGCTGGATTCCCGATAAACTCTTCAATCTGGGGTGCCGATCAGCACCGAAAAGCTGATCGGGGCTACCTGAATTCAGCCGGGTTAAAAAAGTGCCGATAATTGGCTTATCGGCAGCCGTTTCCCGATAATTTCTTATCGGGAGGAAAAGTTGCCGATAATAATAATAAATATCGGCGCTTACTGAATCTGGAAGGCAAAAAATGGCTATAAAATGCCGAAAAAGCCTTCCAAGGTTGAAAAAGAGCGTGTGCTCGAAACGCGTTGGTGGGGGGCTCTGTACCCCGTAATGCTGCTGTTATTTTTGTGAGAATCCATTAAATATATACTTTTTAATGGGCACACGCTCCCTTGGATTTCCTTCCATTTTTTGTTCCTGTGTTATTGGTGCCTGCTTTTTCCCACTGTTTTCTTGCCAGAGTACTCTAGCCAGTAACCAGAACACTTACCGCAGAGCACATACTGGAGGAAGGTGGACACAGCATATACAGAGAGAGTGAGCCTAGCCTGAGGTAGTGCAACATGAGTCAAACATACATTAGATACATGTAGGTGGTGCACTGGCATTCTTTATTGCATCGAAATGGCAGCTGCCCCGCAGAGAGGAGCACCATGTGTGATAGTAGAAATTACCAAGTAAAGATGGCGACCGCAAGAGGTGAAGTTCCGCGCGGTGCGGAGAATCAAAGATGGCGGCCAGCGCCAGACGGAGAGAGCGCACGTAGTGTGTATACCACAGAGGTGCGAGTTGCAGAAGGGACTTTTGCAAGCATGTTATGGAGTGGCGCCAAGGCTGTGGCCGCGCCATTTTTGTCCTGCCTAGGATCCCGGGGTGCTACCCTGGAGGACAGTGTTGAGGACATTGTTGTTATGTGCAGAGTGGATGGAGAACCTGATTGCCAAACGGTGATCCCAAGACAAAAATCTACCTCAGTTGCTATAGTGAATGGCCGTGCAAACCAAGATGGCGGTTCCCGCTTCCCTGGGAGACCGCGTGGGCCGAGTGCAGAGAATTCTGCAAATGCAAAGATTGCAGAAAGTTGGCCGGGACTGGCGCAAAAACGAGGACCCCACCCTGTTGAGGGTAGTGGCGCGAAAGCTGTGGCCACGCCCTCCTGGACTGTGACCAGCTCAGAGACAGTGCTGGGTCAACCAGTGAATCTGTGGGACCCTCGTTAACTTTGTCAAATGAGAATGGAGCTAGCGGAAGGAGGAGCTTAAGGGGCGACCCCTGCTCTCCAGTTGCGAGGAGCTGGTGAACAGGCAAGACCACTGTGCAAAGTGTCCCCTGTAACCAGTACCATAAAGACTGAGATGGACATTTCAGCGCACCCTTACTCGTTGCCAGGAGGCTTCCTGGTGATAAAGGCGGGTGATACCGGAACCATACGATGCCTGTGCATGCAGTGCCGATTGCCGGGTGGAGAAGCCAGTATCACGGCGAGGTGTCCCCAAATGTGGCATCTACTATCTGTGGGCCGTGCAGCCCTTTGCGCCGGGGCAGACCGTGGAGGAGGGCGGAGAGACAGCCAAGCTGACGGCTGAAGTCTCTCAACAAGTCAAGACAGAGAAACCTGATCCCGGAGAATGGGGATCGCTATTGATGATAGCTACGGAGCAAAAGGACACCGGGGTCTGCAACCGCAGCGAGGAACCGGAACCTCGCTGGCGGTCCCCTGTGGAGGTACCACTACCCGTGTCGGAGACCGCTTCATCGGAGGAGGAGCAAGCAAGCCCGACATCGGTGGTGATGCGCCTACCGGCGGGCCACTACAGCGGTTCGGGAAAAGAAACAGCACTTACCTGCGAAGCCAATACCGAGGTGTCGAGATCACCTGTGCGGCGGCAACCGGAGCGGAGGAGTCCCACGGCCGTGGTGATTTCCAACGTGGATGGCGGAAAAGACACCATTCCAATCCGAAGGAGCAGTGATATGGGGAAACAAACAAAAAATGGGGGAGCACAGGTTGAGCAGCGGGAAGAGAATCGGAAGTAGAGGGGACCTTAAAGTACCCTTTAAGGTTGTATTGTTCTATCACTAGAATTGTATCACCCCATTAGTCAATCTTTTGAGGTAGCGCCCGGGCTTTTCTGTACATCGAAGGAGCAGTGAGACATACCCTTACCCTCCACAGGCATCGATGGCGGCGACGGCAAAGGAAGGCCCAACCAAGGCCCAAGCGGAGCGGCAAGAAGAACCTTCACTTCCGGCGGCGGATATCGTTGTGGAAGAAGAGGTTCCGGTGGGGAACCCAACTCAAGATGGCGGCACGGAGTCCCGCGAGATGGATGACATCACATCCGGCGGACACTGCGGAACTGGATGGAAGATGGCCACGCCCTCACGACCGCCGTGCTGTACTCGATCGGCTGGAGCAGCAAAGAGCAAGAGCTGGCAGGCCCTGCGGAAGCCTGGGAACCAGAAGACGGGTGAGCCTGAACCCCAACCTGCTGGTACTGGCCGAGGTATCGTGAAGCTGCAGGTCATAATACCACATCGGCCGTATGCTGTGCCCTTTGCCCTGCCCCCGACCTCTGCCCAAACCCCTGCCCCTGTCACCTCCTCATCTGGGTCCCAATCGAGCCAGGGGTTGTCTGGGGAGTCACGGGAAACTTCCAATGAACGGACTGGGTCAAATTTGGACTGGGGGGATTGTTTCACTTCCGATGAGGGGTCGGGGAGAGAAATGCTTTCACGTAAAATGTCATCATGTACGAGTGATAATGGTGGTAATGCCAATGTGAGATGTAGGCCTAAGCGCCTTGGGTCGAACTCTAGGTCCATAGGGACATCCGGAATTTCTTCAGGGGGAGAACCGGAAGAGAGTGAGCATACTGTAGCAGTAACAGAGCGGGTAAAGGGGAAGGAAACCAGATGGTGGGCACCCATGTTTGAGGGGTATGAGGCCTAGCTGGACCGTACGCGGTTCATACTAAAAAGGGATGGCATAGTGGAGCACTGGTGGGACATAGGTGAGTTCTCTGATGAGGAGTGCTTTGAGGAGCTCCGCAAACGGTGGTATGATATACAGAAAGGGTTTGTTACTCCCCGAGGGTCATCCATATTACATGATTTAGTTGATCCTGATGAGCCATTATCGTGGGTGCTGCCAGGGAGGGCAGGTAACAAGAAATTGATCCGCATCAGCAGGGCGGAAAGGGCAATAGTCGTCAGATATAAGAAATCCCATGGGTTGGAATACCCATACATGTCTGAACCTTTGATGCAAGAGATCGAGGATAATAGGGACAAGTGGTTGAGAGAGACAGTGGAGGATTATATAATGTCCAAATCGGCTGGGCATGCTTCATTCAAGACCGAGGAGAGGATAGCTTATTTTATGAGGTTATGGAGTGTTGGGCGCAACATCTTCATGAATAAGATGGAGTATAGGCCAGAAAATGGTCCGCCTAGATCGTACAGCATTACTGTGAAGGATGCCAATGGGAGGGAGGTGCAGAAACCAGACACTAGGCACTATTATTAATTCAGGTTCTCCTTAGGAGCAGTGCAGTCTTGCAGGTCAGGATGTACTGTTATGCAATTATGTTGATACAGAAACAATGCGTGTGTTGAAATAATGTATTTCTATGATAATATATTGTTATGATGTTATGTGTTGCAGTGCTACCTGAAGGAAGGTTCCACAAATTTAGATCCCAGTCTGGGTCGTTGGGTTCCACCAGGGGGAGATTGTAGCCATCTATAAAAATGCTGTACATCTCTTTCTCATGCTGGCAGTAATCCTGGTAAGTAGACAGGGTTGCCAGTAACAATCATGGAGGTTTGCCCTCAAACCCTGGTGAGGTGTCATATGTAACAAAGGAAGTGACAACATGCTTTGTGTCCACTGTTAGCGACACAGAGGTGGGTCTGTTTCTGGAGGTTATATAAGATACAGACCTGCCTAAAGTTAGTCTGTCTTGGTCTAGTTCTGGTTATGTTCCTGAGTGGAGTGTCTGCAGCAGTTCAAGGCTGTCTGTCAGATACTTCAGTGCAAGCTGATTACACACTGTGTCCAGGGACCTGGCACAGTTGGTGGATCTCCCTTAGGAGAGAGGTGGAGACAACTCATTAGGAGAAGGAACCTTCTGCATGGAGTACTCCAACAGAATGAGTGGTTAAGCACGACCGCTATGAGGGGCAGTCTGCCTATGGAGATGAGATTAAAGATGCCCTGGTTCAAAAGATCCCTTCTGTGTGAGAGTGAAGTTATTCCACAGAAGGATGCACCAAGAAGGAGTTCCCCATCAGATACTTCCCCCTGCTGCAGCAGAGATCCTGATGGGGTGGAGGCGCTGCATCGAATGTGAGTAGGACTCTAAACACACTACCTCAGATGCCTGTCAGGGTGATATTCCCCATACCAACCAAGCGGGAGACTCAGGAGTCCTGTAAGCCAGCAGGTGCACCACACATACACATCCATGTAATTGGGGGATTTTCTTACATATGGGTCAGGATCAGACGGGTCCAGGGAAAACACCGTTACATATAGATTCCAGTTTACATTCTGAATAAATAATTATATAATGATACATTATCATTAACTGTTTCAAATTTCTTAAGTCAAAACAGGGAATCTTTCTTTAAAAACAAATTGGCATACCCCACGCCTCCACACCCCCCCCCCCCCCCCCACCCCCCACTCCCAGTGTCTCCCCTCCCTGTCTCTTCCTCTTCCATCTCCTTTTTCTCCTCTTCTCGTCCTCCTATTGGACTCACTGTCTGTTCCCTTCATCTCCCCACTTTCTTACTGGACAAATGAGGGGGGGGGGAGGGGCATTACAGATAGATCAAATACGCACCTACAAAGTAAGAGACCTTGATCTGTTTCCCCTATAAAACAGGGGAGCTTTTGATGGATACTCAATGTCTTATGTACATTTGGAATGCTTAAATTAACTGCATGTATAGAGGTGCTCCTGTATGCTTCAGTGTATTATGTGAAAATTGTCTATCCTTGACCCTAATAAAAATATTGGAAAAAAAAAATTTGGCCAAAGCATTATGAGCCTAAAATTTCGGCAAGGCAATTTTCTAAGGTTAAGTCCCACACTAGCAATAAATATTTACTCTGTCTCTCAAGTTGAACTCCCCCTGCTTTTCTCTTACAGTCCTGGACTTCTGCAGTATAGAAACACTTGGTCTTAATATTTAGTGGGTGATCTGTGAGTAGGTGTGTGGAGAACCTAAACCAAAAGGAGAGGTCACAGTTCTCCAAAACATAAATGCAATACATAGAAATATTAAACCGTGCCGTTTCTATGGGAGGGCTTCTGGGACATACAAAAATATAAATGTTCCCAGCACACAAAAGACGCTAAAGGGAATTGTAAGCAAATTGTAATTTAATGAAAAACACAAGGTGAGTGAAAAACCACAGTGTACAAATGAGGGGGATGGGAGAGGAAAGGGATGGGGTAGGGTAAACGTAAAAGTACAGAGGAAAGGGGGGCGGCAACGTTTCGTGGTGTAGAACCCCTTCTTCAGGCCCGTTCCCAATAGATACTAGGTATCTAATTGTACTTCCCTATTCCCTGTACGGATCTGCCAAGAAAGCACCAAAAAATGTGCAATGATATATGCACATATCCACCCAAGGGGTTAACTAACTCAGTCCAGAGGAAACACCAAAGCAATGGGCAATGGTAAATGGATGTAACCTCCCAAGGGTTAAACAGAGACAATCCAGGGGGAATCTGTAGGCACACAAAAATCTAGCAACAGTCCAGCAGGCTAAAGCTCAAATCAAAGGATATGCCTAAATGCAAATGGTATACTCACTAGACTGATAGGCTATACAGGTCTGGTGTACAATGTGGAACAAGGAGGACCCTAATTCCTCCCAACTAGAATACAAAAATATAAATGTTCCCAGCACACAAAAGACGGTAAAGGGAAAAATAAGCAAATTGTAATTTAATGAAAAACGCAAGGTGAGTGAAAAACCACAGTGTACAAATGAGGGGGAGGGGAGTGGAAAGGGATGGGGTAGGGTAAACGTAAAAGTACAGAGGAAAGGGGGGCGGCAACGTTTCGGGGTGTAGAACCTTCTGGGACACGTTCTTGTTTAAAAGGAGCAAAAGTATCCTGTGCAGCACACTTCCCTCCCTCCAGACAGCCAACCTTCTTACATTCAACGCTGTAGCAGGGGGAAGGATGGAGCACTGCAAAAATTGGAAGAGGGCTTGGATCAGGTAAAAAAATAAAACTATTTATTAGGCATATTAGCCAAAAAACAAATAAGACATATCTTAATCTTGGCTAATATGCCTAATAAATAGTGTTATTTTTATACCTGCCCCCAGCCCTCTTCCAATTTTCGCACTGCTCCCTCTTTCCGCCTTCTACATCGATTTACTTCTTCCAGACGGAGGCGCTTAGACGGAACCGGCGGGAGCAACTTACTGTGAGTAAAGCGGCTGGTGTTTTCATGTGCAGCTGAACTCTGTGTTCTGCAGCCAGTCTGGTCACAGCGCCTGCTTTACCACATGGAACAGGGGGGGAGAGTGTTCGGTCACTCAACAGAGGTCTCTCCACTATACACGGAGAGAACTCAAGGGTTTACTGAACCAGCATTGCCCCTGCCCCCTCCCCCCCCCCCCCAGTTATCTACACTATTCAGTTCATACTCATCTATTAGGCTGCCCCATCACCCCACATCTACTTGGCTGACATATGCTCTACTTTACACAACGCCTGATTACTCAAGGTTCCTTGGTTTCTTCATCATTACTGGACTTTGTTACATACATTTGATTGGCTTCATGCATTGACTATGTTCACAAACGTTTTTGTAGCACCGCTGGGGGGCCTGTGTCCCATTTTTTCCTCTTACATTCAACGCTGCCTGAAAGCACAATCATCTTGATTATGACTATATAGTATTGTCGCCACTGTTGATCTTAAGAAAGTCACTATGATATCAAAAGTTTCCCCAGCTGCAAAACGAGAGTAAAAATGCACCAAATGTAAAAACAGAAATAAAATCCTACTTTAACCATCATCTTTTCTAAATCTGGTACTATTTTTGTTGTCCCCGTTTGGCAGCCAGAAGCGCTACATGTCTGGTAACTGCTGTATATTTGAGGTCACATTTCCAGTAGCGCTCTGACACAAATTAATTAATACATGTATAATACTGTGGTTCTGGGTTTTGCGCTTGCTAAGATTGCATGTCTATAGGTTTATGTTCAAGGACCCAAAACGTAGATTGTAAAATTTATTTATTTAATTTTATTTATTTAAAATAAGTAAGATATTTATTTTATTTGTATACTTCTGATTGGTATCCCAGATCTGCATGCAATGTGAGTATTATACACCCCCCACCCCCCAATGCAGGGAAAAGTCATGTCTTCAAGCCCAAATAAATCAGACCTCATACTTTGCTTGGATTTTGACATTGCAGCACTGGCTGTTCTGTTTTCAAGTTGAATTCTTACAAGGAGAATAAATGCCACGGCCGCTTCTTAACACCCAAAATTAAAAATACATTGTCTTATCCGATCTAACTACGAAACGCAGCCATAGCGTGTGCATCTGCTGTGAATTTGTGGTCCTCACAATCGCTCTGTTTGGGGTAACAAGCTATTTACAAACAGCTTGGCACACCCAGAGTGTTTGTATTTTTCAATTACATGTCCTAAAGCACTCTAATGATGTCTTCAGTCAACAGATCCATCATTTTTTCAATTTTGCACAACCCTGATTGATAGAGACCTCGTAATTTACAAATATATTAAAGCTTTTCAAGCCCCAAGCTCAGGCCTGTGGAGCGGAGTCACAGGCGCTGAAACATAAATGAATGTCAGACATTTGCGAAATAATTAAATGTCACACACAGAATGAATGTCAGACGTTTAGTGGAGTTTCTGTGTAACAGTTGACATCGAGTGATATTTAGATATTTTGAGCCATATACACACTAGCTGGGGTTTGATTTACCTGGTTTCCGCGTTTTCAATAATTATCTTCACTTAATAATTGCTATTTTGCTCATAATGGATAAAAATCCATGTCTGCTCTTTTTTCTATTTTTGGAGAAGTGGAAGAGACGGTCCTTTGGAGAGATGGCACTTGACACAGGTCTGACTTCCATACAGTGTTGATGAGTCCACCCCCCAGTACACCAGGAAGTGTTCGGAGAGCCTGTAACTTAACCCCTTACAGAACACCTCTCCTACTCATTAGGCAACATATATCTACAGCAATATGTCCAGAATCCTATGTTAACAACATACCCTGCAACAGGGGTTCCCAAATCTTCAAGCCCCCCACCAACAGGTCAAGTTTTCAGGATAACCCAGCTTCAGCACAGGTGACTCAATCAGAGGCTCAGTCAAAGACTGAGCCACCTGTGCTGAAGCAGGGACTGATTGAGTCACCTGTGCTAAAGCAGGGATATCCTGAAAACCTGACCTGTTTGGGGGTGGGAGGGCTTGAGAACTGGAGTTAAAGCTCAAATCCATCAGCTAATTAAAGCAGCTGGGATATTGATTACTTAATGATAATGAGCAGCTGGTTAAGGGGATTAAATACCACTTCAATTGTGTGTGCTTGTAGAAGTGTATAATGTACCAATAAATAAGTAAAAAATACACATTGTGTTGTTAACATATTTGCATATAGTTAATGGCAAATGTCAGATTGCCCCCTTGTGAGCTCCTCTTTATGGCACTGCAAATAACGTGTAGCTCTTTTCAAGATACACCAAGGGGTGTCAAACTCGTGGCTCACGGGGCACCAAGTGGCACGCAAGGGCATTGACACTGGCGTGCACGATCAACCTCTTCTCGCGCCGCTCCTCCGACCTCTGCGGTGGGAATGGACGGGAGCTGGGGTCCTCGCTGCAGATGCGGAAGTGGGGCAGGCCACACTTATGGCATGGAAGGGTGCGCGGGCTGGCGTGAGATGAGGCTAATTGGTGGAGTATCCCGTTGGCAACTGCAGCCCCCAAGATAAAGGAGGAGGATTTGTGTGTGGAGGTGGAGAGGAGGAGGATTTGTGAGGGGGGAGGATTGTAAAGGGTGGGAGGAATTTAGAGAGAATAGGTGGGGGTATCCGTGGTGTTCGTGAAAGATTTAGAGAAATTCGTTTTTCCAAGCTCTTTTGATGCGGAGCCTGAAATGTGGCTTTTCCAAAAGTGGGAGAGAGAGGTAGAGAGTCCTATTTTGGTGCAGGACCCATTTACTTATATACCAGGGACGGCCAAACGCAGTCCTCAAGAGCCACGAACAAGCACGTTTGTAAGTGTAACGGGTATTCCACCTCACCCAATCGCAGATATAGTGTGGGTGCGGAGAACATACAATGTTACCAGGTGTGGTGCTTTACCTGTTAGGCTCACAGGAGGGCTGAGCTTCCGCCACGGGGAACCTGGGGCAATTACAGGAATAATAAGAGTAACCTCGTACTCGGTGCAGCGCCTCCACCTGCGATGGCTCCCACCAGAGGGGGAGTGATCCTCGCAGGACAATATACAAATACTCGCACACCTTAAGTATGATAACCAATAACGTTTACTTAGGAACTTTAGATACATATACCATCAACATAAATAACAGGTGTATCTCCCTAGAGGAGACACTACTACGGCGTCTCGTAGAACGCAACTTCCTCCCACCGGATGATCCCATCCGTGTCCAGTGACCCACACAATATGTCCCTTTAAATGATATGGATATGTGTGTGACTACACAGCCACTAGTCCCGTGTGAGTACTCGGTTGGTGCACTTATAACGATACCTGCCTGGTGCGGCGGCACCTGGCATTAAAAGATCTTCTCAAAGGATCAAACGAGCTCCCACACGACATCCAGGATCCACCCGTGTGGTGATCCGTCAGGGGCGATCCCACCCTGAAAATAGTCCAGCTCTCTTTAATGCGGGGAGACTTCAGCCCAAGTCTCTCAGCAGGAACCGCAGCGTCCGCTGTGTCCCTACTAGCAAACAGCTAATGGGGCAGGGTCCCTAACCTAGGGCCTGTCCCTATAGCACTCAGATACTGGTGACTCAGGGCTATCTGGGGCCTAGGGGAATCTGGCCTAGTGCAGAGAGTCACTAACTCCTGCACCTTACCTCCTTCCCTTAGCTGCTCCGGTCAAACAATAACCAACTGCGTAGAGCCCACGAAATGTATCTATCTCCCTCCTGGGGAGATACTGTAGCCCTATTGGCACCCTGGAGTCATGTGGCTCTGCCCCTGTGCACCCTGGGGGCTGCTACTCTTGGGAGCTATTCTCCCTTGCGGGGGCCTCGCACGCATGTCTTTTGTGCATGCGCCAACCTAGCAATGGCGGCGCCCTGCTCCGCGAGCCGCCGAGACCGCAGCAACGCGACCGCGGCCCTAACAATGGCCCGATCGCGTCCCCGGCAACCAGCCCTATCGCTAAGGTAATGCGTTGCTCGCGCACCTGCCCCCTCACTCCCTCGCGCATGGCGGCTGTGCGCTGAGGAAGGAGGGGGGTTAGCGATGACAAGGGGGACCTGGCTACATAAGGATATCCCTACTTTAGCACAGTCAGTGGCAAGAGAAAGAGATAGATAGATTCGATAGATTCGATAGATTCGATAGATTCGATAGATAGATAGATAGATAGATAGATAGATAGATAGATAGATAGATAGATAGATAGATAGATAGATATTGTGCTTGAGCATGCAGTATTTTATTGTAGCTTGGATAGAACTTGAAGTTGTAAACTTAATACAAACAGGTTTAAGTCACCTCTAACTATAGTCCAGTGACCCCACTAAATTAAATGAATCAGATTCCAAAGTGCTCATTTGCATGGATATAGGTTATATTAGCATGGCTTTAGTTTAACAGTGGTAATTTGCTCTGTATGAGAGTATCCCCCTAGGAGACTGACCTCAGCACTCTCAAGCAAAAGGCTTCAATTTAGAAAAAAAAATCAAATTAGACTTCTGTTTGAAAGAAAAGTGCTGCTTTTGTAATGCAAGCTTTAGTGAGCGTGTCATCATTTACATATTGAGATGGTCTTCAAATCGGCCTGGGAATCTGAAACAAAAGAAACCTATAGGATTGCTGTGTTAGCCAGATGCAGAAGAGAGACAAGTAACAGTAGAATTGGGTACATAATATTGTTTGTGGTATGACAGTTATTCAGATTATAAATGGGAGAAAAACACCCAACATGAGCATGTACTGTACGTAGAGTCTCCGAACCCTGAGGCACGTCATATGCTTTGGAGTTATAGGAGATGAGAACTGCTCCTGTAACATATAATGGCAGAAATATACAACACCCATGACGAATGTCAGAATGTCAGAATAAGGCAATGTCTTTCATCCTGACCCCTTGTATGAAACTACATTAGAGTGACATATTTGTGTTATTTTTAAAGGGAAAACTATGACGACTCGAAAAGATTTATTAGAAATAAAAAAGGTAAATAAAAATATGGATGATTTCCATTGTAAGTGGCTTTGCCTATTGCTTGCCTTAAAGTGGCAATCCACTGACTTTTTCTTTTTATTCTTTTTGTAATATAGGTTTGAAGCAGGGGGGGGACTCTAAAGCTGGACCCCGTTCATTTCATCTCTGGGGACCCCCTGCTTCCGAAGGTACAGACCTCTGTAGGGGGTGCAGTTAGCCGCTCTGGCTCGGCTAGCAGGGTTAACGTAATGGCCGCTTTTCAAAGCTCCCGCACCCTCCAGGCTACAGGAAGCTGTGACAATATCCGGTGAGGCTTCCTATTGGCCCACGTGATGAGGCTTTAAACTTTGCCAAGATACCGGCACACTCTTCGGAGGTTTGTATCGCTATTGGTTGCTTTCATATATAAATCACGAAAGGCTCTTATAATGTGCCCGGCTGGTATAATGGACATTATATGCATTGTACGTTACCCTGTATCTCATCATATTGAACATCAGACCTTCCCCCCCATATACATAGATTGAGATTAAACAAAAAGCAGATTGTAACACGCTGTAACAAAAATGACGTTTATCGGGGTGAGAAGTGTAATTGGGGAAAACATCAACCATGTTGAGGAAATACTGAGCCCAGTGGGAGGCAGCATCTGTAACGGTCCCTGTAGAATAATCGTTCTGCAAGTGCCTCCAAACGTCTGGGATTGTGACCAAGTGATCGCTTGGGTTCACATTTCATGACCACTCCCACCCAGCGCCATAAACGGAAGAGGGTGGACATGATCTACCTCTAGAAAAGGAGCAGACATAGCATGACGTACATGGCATGGCCCAAGGGCCTCTGGTGTGGCAGTACATATGTCACAAAGGCCGTGAAAACGTTACGAGTATATAAAACTAGATGTGGCAGCACCCCAGCATCCTGAATAGTGTGTCAGCCAGAGACAGACATACATGTAATTAACTTTTATGTGTAACTGCTACAGTATGTAGTAAATGAGCAAGTGCACACTGGTAACTGGATGAGCGTGACTAAGTGAGAGGAAGTTAGAGAACACATTATTTGTTAACAAAAGAGTAGAAACTAGTGCAAGTGAGAAAGATTGTGAAGTGTTTTCTTTAGAGGATGGAAAGAATCAATAGGATTTCTTATGTAGAGATGTTTCAACCTGTGGGTTAAAACGATGCTTTCACTTGCCAAGTCCATGGGTTGTATCATACTTTTTTCACATACTACCTTCGAAAACAATGCAAATGGGCGCCAAACGAAAGCCTGGTCTTTGACACTACAGGGCTGAACTGAATTACTAAGTAAACCGTTTATTTGATTTATTAATTTACAAAAAAAATTCTACTGTGCTAATCACCAAGAAACTCAGTACTTGAGAGCGTGTAGGAGCATAGGGAGGACACCCATCCCACACCTATGACCAGGAACTACCGAAATAAAACATATAGGGGAACGACGAGGAAGAACAAAAAAGGACGGGGAACACGAAAGGGAGCAGGAATGCTGGCTGCCAGGGTAAGAGGTCGTTTACTTGTGATATACCATAATAATATATATTTGATAAATATATATATATCGCACTGTATATAGAATCTTGCTAGCACAATGAGTTGCTACCCCATGGATCTTATAATCGAATGTTGGTGCCTGAGGCACGGAGAGATTAAAGGATTTGCCCAAAGTTAAAGGAAGGGCTGACCCTGGTATTCAAACAAGTTTCACCTGTTTTAAAGGCAGTGACATTAACAATGAATTACTCCTTCAGCAAACTATCTTTCTATTTTTGTAACGGATTATTTAACAATTGAACAATTGAAAATGATGTCTAACAAACCTTTCACCATACTGGGGGAAAAGAATCAAGACAGAATTACAGGTTTATTCCTCAAACTCCACTTCCTTCATACCATAATTAGAATCAAATGACAGCAAAAGCCATATAACACAGCACTTCCTAGTCCTACCACATGAGAAGAGTTAGAAACAGAGTGACTGTGGCGCTCCCTCAAACAAAAGCACGAAAAATAATAAATCAAGGAATAAACCAAATAAAATATAATGCTGGCCCCTGAAATGCAGCTGAAGGAGGGAGATACTGCTACAGGCATACTCTGCAGGGCTACTCTGACCGGAGATACTGTTCCCGATATGTAAGTTTGCGTATGCTATGTTTTATTTAATAAATTGTATGTTTTTACAATCCTTGCTCACGGTTGTCTTCCTTCTATGGGTCTGCTGGGAACGTGAGGCATCCAGCGACTGAGGGTCCAGACACTTACCGACGGAGAGGGGCATCTGTCAGTGCCCAAAGAACAACTCTGTGGACACAAGTCTCACACATGCCCGCGTGAGTACTATTTTATTATATATCTGATTATTGTCACTTCCCCTTCTCCCCCTCCTCTCCCGCCATGCTGCTGTGAGCCTGTGTATATTACATTAAGGTTACTCACTGTTATTTATTTACATTTATTTACTTATATTTATTTCTATATATTTTTCCATGCATGCGCTCATCTACACTACTCTCCACACATGGGAAGGGTGTCACACATTAAACTATTCATGCAATGGCTTAAAGGGAAGTTACTGTAGGTCAATATGGGAAAATAGACTAAGCCTTAAAGATTTATTCTCAGACTCCACTTCCCTCATACAACAACCATTATCAAATGGTAGCAACACTCACTAAAAATAGTCGTTCACTCCCTAAATGTATGTAACCCTCCTTGCCCGGCTCCCTAAGAAGGTTACATCAGTGCAGTGGGGAAGCAGGCATCCATATTTATTTATCCAGTCTCAGGGCTGTCAGTGGTCTGCTGGGAGGTGTAAGGCTAAGGCCCGCTCCCTCAGTCAGCGCGCCCGCACGGCAGACAGGCGGGGCGCTGACAGACACAGACCGCGATATGCAGTCTGTAGGGAGCGGGAGCGGGAGGGGGGCGGGAGTGGGAGGGAGGGGGGCGTGGCTTGAGCCAAGGGCTCGGGCTGCAGGAGGGAGCTGCTGCTGGAAGGTAAGCAACAAAACACACACACACACACCACCCCCTACCTTGCTTCCTGACAGCTCCCGCCCCCACCGCTGATTGGCACATCAGAGCACCACGTGACACGTCGCCGCTCGGGATCACAATTTTCTTGAATCCCATGGTGGCTGACGCGTCACAGTGCGTAGTGAGCCAGCAGCGAGGGGGGACTGGGACCGGCTCTGGAGGATTCCCCTGCTGGTGGGGCATGCTCACGCGGCCGCCCGCGCCGCCGGGCGCAGCGGGTCCCAGCCCTAAAAGATAGGCACCAGGAGTTTTTCTAGTGAAATCGTTATTGGTGTCCCCATGCTGGGGAACATGGCAGTCACAGCATTCACAGATCTACATGGTTGCACGTGTTTTCATCCATACAGGTAGCAATGTTTATTTATATCTTCCCTAGGTGCCCACACATCACACATGGGAGATGCATCTTCTTCTCCCTGTGCTAACACCCACATGGTGGATCATGGACCCCTTCTCACCATATGCTTCAATTCCCTTTTACGGAGTCCCCTGCTTTTATCCTGGCCTGGTCTGTGTAGCCTTCCCCTGCTTGGGAACTGCCACTTCCTCTGGGCTACTGAACACTGTGGGTGGGGATCTGCTTGTAGGGCTGATCCCCAGACATCCTAGTGGCCCTCTGCGTGGCCCATTGAGGCATAACTGCATTCGCTTCTGTGGGACATGCCTGTACATCTAATGGCCATATCAAAGGATCCTTACTCAAGGGGTACTGTCCCTGTCTAGAACACAATAAAAGGGGAATTGATCTGAACTACGGATGCAGTCAGATGTATTGTTGAGTATTCAGCCAGGAAACCACAGTGGAGAGCTGCCTGACCACTGCCTTCTCGCGGATTCCCCGCGACCAGGCTAATTGCCCATCAGGATTTACACAGCGGGGATCTCTGCTTGTAAATGTGACTCCCGTAGTGTTAATCCTACCAGGCTGCACCAGTCTGGAAGGCATGCGCAATGAGAGCAGAAAGAATTGGCCCCTCTCCCTGCTCATCTCTAACAGGAGATTGCAATGTTTTTATTTTAATTACATAGTATTGAAGCAGGGGGTTTCCGTAATGCGGCTCAGCTCCAGAGACCCCCTGCTTCAATAATATGTAATAAAAATAATAATAAAAGTAGCTTGATTACCTTAGTGGCTAGCTAGTAATGAAGGGGTTAAACCAAAGTACCTGGCTTTTTGGGGGTAGATGGGGTGGGTGAAGGGGGTAGTAGCCATGTGGTTGGAGGTTAGGCCTCACGGGAGGGTTTAGGGAGGTGTTAATCTCTTAATTACCTTAGTGGTTATACCGCTAAGGTAATTAAGGTGTCAACCCCTCCCGTTACCCACCCATTACCCACCCATTGCTTAACAGCCCACCCAATGCTTAACAACCCACCCCAGGGGCAAATACCTCCAACAAACCCCCCGCCAGAATGAGACACATGCCCTAGTAGCAAAATAAATACAGTATACATGAATAAATGTTTTACTTTCCCCTGCCAGTATGAAGGCCATCCTCCTCCTGCTCCTCTTCGTCATCCTTACAATCACTGAATGAAGAAAGGGCTGTTTTGCCTTGAAACTTGGGCACCACAACTCCTCTGGCACTCAAAATGGGTTAAAGCAGCAACTTTTTAGGATGAAAACCAGGGGATGCCCCGGAAGTGAACCACACTTTTTTCAGAACAACGGTCCCCCTATACCCAAAATATTTACCGGTCAAATATCTGGTTTTAAATCTCTCTCCAAAAGAAACAAAATGGCTGCAACTCTCAGTCCAATGGGAAGCCTCAAATAATCAGTTGCGGCTCTATTAGACAGTTATTTACATCCCCTTTAAAAACCAAGAAGTAGTACTGGCAACTTCACCGTTAAGTTCTCGGGAACTGGGGGGTCCCCATAGGGGGGTAGTTAGGGGGGATAGCTGCTATAAAATAGGATAACGTTTTACCTATGATAACTTGTGATTGTTCTGTAGCATTTAACATGTGCAAAGAACATGTTTGTATTTGTGTTGTATTGTACTTCGCACTGACACAATCCTAAATCCCGCCTCGATGACACATTATTCACTCTTGCCTTTTATGGAACAAGGTATGCATATTGTGTTGTGGGAGAGCTGTAAATCTCAACTTCTCTTTTCCTTTATATTATTTCTGTCCGCACTATACAGAGGTCAGTGGTTCTTTATTGAATAATTAGATTCATGTGGGTTGTCATAGAGCGACTAACACAAACCAGAAGCTAGAACACTATTTTGTGCGGTCATAGGTCACAAGTGAGATTTATTTTGCAATTAAGGCAAATGTTGGTCAAAATATATAGAATTTAGCCCTGTTTAAATGTAAGTATGGGTGCTTAGAAGTCAAGATTGAAAACAGAAAAAGCCACTTTACTTTAGTGCCTAACATACACACCGTGTATGATTTCCTAAGATGTTATATTTAGTTCTAAACCTTATGGGTCATTACCAGAGCCTTCAAAGCAAGTAATCAAGTAATGGTTTGCCATAAAATATAAATAGGTATTGTATACAGAATATATAGTTATTTGTACCAAAATCGTGACTATCAACAGGAATTTTGAGCACAATGTAAAGACTTTTGATCCATACAAACAGGTGGGAAATCTAGAAGTCCAGAATACAATTCCTTAGTTATGATGCACAGAATTAAAAAATGTTAGCAAAACAATAGCATATCGTGTGTGATTAAATATGTGCAAAAAAAGTTGAAAAGGATGAGTTACGGGTAATTAAACCCCTCTTATGTTTCATTTGACCATAGGCGGAAGCTACTTCCATTTGTATACAGTGTTGCAAATACACAATGTGTGGGGGACACTGGAGTTCTGTAACTTATTATTTGCCTCGTCTGTAGAATGTCTACAATGACCGATCAGGTGACATCTCCCTTGCACTCCGCATACTTAGCGACAGGAAACAGTATCCCACTTAAGGCTTGGTCCCCAATGAATACTGCAGCGCTCGTTATGGTGGGCGCTGTGGGGACAAGAGCCGCCTCTCAATGGGGCCGGGGCCGCTGCGAGGGGGGCTGCCACACTGCACGGCGAGTTTTTCTTCCAGACCCCTAAATTGAGATGGACTTGGGCGATGGAGCGCTAGGCCATGACCCCCGGCGGTTCAGCCAATGAGGGTGAACCTGCCGGGTGACGTCATGGCCGCGCCCCGTCACACCTCCCCCCCCCCTGTCTTCCCCGTTGCAGCTCACTCAGGGGAATTCAGCTGCACGCGCCACCAGCCTCGCAGGCGTGTGCAGCGCAGATGCTGGGGCCGTAGCCTAACTGAAGCAAGGTGGGAGGAGGATGCCCGCCTCGTGTTCAAAATGGCCTAGTGCTAAGGCTCTGGGCTACCATTATGGCTTACCAAAGCTTAGTCATTATGGTCTAAGTTAAAGGGTACATTTATATAGTCGAAAGCGGTCCTTTTTCAGCCCAAAATCAATGGCGGTTGTTTTGGCTGAAAAGGGCCCAAACAGCTGCTCGGGGAACATAGAATAAGGTCCTTACTCCTATAAACATGGTAACATGCTGAGGCAAATACCACAATATTTTACTTGCAATCCAATTGATGAATAGATTCTTCTTTTGGTAAACCTATTTTATGCCTCATATTTGAAAATGGAGTTGTCTTGTTCCCCGTTATTACATTCCATAAAGACGTGCTCGTGATGGCTTGAGCATTGGGTTTTTTGTGTAACGGGTTAAATGACAATTAAAGTGAAAGAAACCACAAAAAAAAAACTTTATTCTACTACAATGTAAAATAAATATTCATTCATGTCCAGCTCCGTGTCCCTGTTATGTGAATCTCATAAGCTGGAAGGCTCCCGTTGGTAAAATAGTGTGGGTTGCTGTTTTCAACAAGGTAGAAAAGGGGTGGATTTCTGAATGAAAGCAGATGTATGTAGCAAGAGTCGACATTGTTTTATGATCCTATAGATTCGTGCTTTAAGCAACACTGGTGCACTTCCACTCACCCTGGGACTTGCAAAAACTTTTCAACCATCAATATATCATTTCCGCCACTATCCATCTTGTATATCATATGAAATCCGTATGCAAACTAAAGTACATATATTAAAATAACATAAACGATATAAAAAATAAATAAAAAACATACAAAGCCACCTGTGCTGAAACAGGGATATCCTGAAAACCTGACCTGTTGGGGGCCCTTGAGGACTGGAGTTGGCCACCCCTGCTCTAAACTAAGCCTATTAAAGGTTTGACTCAAGATTTCCACCTTGATGGGGTCTGTGCATTAAATATGTTTCTCATTAAAGAGTCATTAAGGAGTAAACATATCAACCAAAGAAAGTCAGCTTCACTACCCAGCCCCATTATACTGTGTTCCCCCAATTGCACCCAACGCAGAGAGAGATGGTAATAACATGTCTTACATCCTACACAGATTGTTAGACAAAGGGGGGGACATGCAGCATATCCTCGCATTCGATACATCGCATTATAATAAGTTCATTGGGTAATGTCTCCTATTAGGACTCCCCAAATCCAAAGCGGAGACACAAACCTGATAATAATAATGATATTGAGAGCTCGACACAAATGTTGCAATTGATTTCAATGGAAGTAGCCACAGCATTAAAGGCCTGGAGCTATGACCTTCGGGTGCGAGTCTGACCCCTAAACCCAGTGATTCACGAGGATGACCACGGGAGCAGGCATGTGGTGTGCTAGCCACTCCCCTGGGGATTAGGTAGCAGCCATTTTATTAAGGCCTCATTTGAGGCCTCTTTTTCAGCAACATACCCCATCCCATGCAAAATTGCCTTTATATTTGGGGTTGTAGATATTGTTTCATTGTTTGTGATGAAACAATTTAACTCTTGTGTATATATATATAAAAAAAAGAATGATGTAACAGGAAACAATGTGATAATTGATGTGTGTAACACGTTTTTGTTTTGTCACCGCTTTGCATTTTTGGGGGATATCTGCCACACTGCCCCCTGTCCTGTTTACATATAGTAGTTACTCCACCAGGATAGGTGCTCCAGGTGGCAAGTGGTTCAGCAGTGGCACCCCTCAAGATTAAGTTACAACGTCAGCTGTCAAATCAATGCAAAGTGCCATAATATATTGTTGTAGACTACAGTAGGTTCAAATTGCATTTAACAACTTAACCGCAGGATGTAGTCATTATGTCATGGTGCTCCATGATTATGTCATGCCCAAAGACGTCTGTTTTTCCTACTTCGATAGCGTCCTGCATTCCCCATGGAGCTCAGGATACAATCTGCCCAGTAGTGAAACAGATGAGGGAGACTCTTCCTCAAGGAAAATGACCGCCACAGTCACTTGGCCGCTATTGAAAGCGTGACCATACTTTGCCGAGGGGGGCACGTGGCACTCAAGTACTGCAACTCCTTGGGAGAAGGAGCGGCTCAGTGAGTAAAGACACTAGCTGCCACTGAGCTTGAAGCAGGGGAACCTGGTTCAATTCCTGGTGTTGGCTCCTTGTGACCTTGGGCAAGTCACCTTATCTCCCTGTGCCTCAGGCACCAAAACATAGACTGTAAGCACCATGAGGCAGGGAACAGTGCCTGCAAAATGTCTTATACAAGAACATGCTATTATCATTATTATCATTATCATTATTATTATTATTATTATTATGCCCTTCGGCACTCAAAGGGTTAATGTAGTGATATTAAATTGGTATAGAGCCCCCTGAGTGCTTTTGCCAGAGCAAACTATTGTTCAACAATATATTAACACTGCAGCGAACCCTTTAATATTAATATTATTTTAACATGATCAATATTTGCTTGTGATATAATCCCTCCGTACCGCTGACTGTTCAGTGTTTGTAATGTTCATTCATTATTTGCCATAGTTTAAAACCTTTTTACTTTGCGGGCACATTTACGGTAGAATTCAACAGAACGGTACTAATAAATGTCTTGAACTCTTTCTACAATATGTAAACTACTTGTTGCATTTTTTACTTTTCCAGAGATTTAAGGTGGGAAATGTACGATGGTTAATTAGGCCACAAATAATGCCAAATGAAAAAACGCATTTTGTTATGTATATTTAATATATTTCTGTTGTCACATAGTACTTAACGCAGAAATCCATGCTGCTCAGGTTGTTTTTTACACATGCTGTATACATATATCATTTTGTTGCCTAATTTGAAACAAAGGGTTTCCCGGATCTGTTCCACCGCCCCTCCCCCTCCCAACTCCTCCCCTTTTCAAATTATAGCGACTCCCAGATTCCTGAGATACTTCATTTTGAAATTCCCTTACAAAATTGTCCAGGAGAAACACTATGGTTACTGGAGTCAGCCTAACTCTGGCAGCCAATAGAAAGCTGAGACATCTTCATAAGATGACATTGCGGCTTCTGATCGGTCGACCCCCACCCATCGTTGTTTTTCCTTGCAAGTACTGACAAAATAAAACAATTAAATATCTCTGTACTCAGCTTTGAGTGTCACAAAAAACGGAAATGCTAACAAAAATACATGATTTTGAGAGAGAGTGCTGCTTTAAATTTACTTGACTGTTTAAACAATGGATAATTTCCTCAACTCTACTCAAACTAAACGGCCTAGATAATTCTCGTGCTATTACAAATACGTTTTGGAAACCAGCATGTTCAACAACTTGAGAACCTTCTCCTATGTTTTCTCATACGTTGCGTCATTTGATTCTGACATTTGACAATACTTGAACGTTACTAAAAAGTGTTCCTTTTAATCACTGTCATTTAAGTTTACCATAAGCGAGGTGATGTTAAATTCTCTTCACAAGATACCAGTGTCAGATGAAAGAAAATCAAATAACTTGTTTCATACATTTGTGCCACTGGTGCAAACTGGCACAAATTACGTTTTTTTTTGGCTTTGCATGCACCAAAGTGTGTCATCTTGATTAATCTCCATTTGTGTTCATTACTTTATATATTATTGTCAGTGACAGTCAGGTTTAAATCAGTGAACTGAAGCTTTAAGGCTGATCTATGTCTTGACTGTGAGCTGTCCAGTATCCTGGTGCTAATTACATCACTAATACAGTATTACAGTATATGATCTCTATGTACAGTCACCAGTTCACACAATGTCACCTTCTTATTGACTCTTCAAGGTCACGCCTAAAACCCAGTATGGTTATAGTTTCTCTGTTGGTTTAGCAGTTTGTTTTTCTGTCCTATCTTAACATCTTTACTTTAAAGAGGTTATTCATGCCATTGTGATAGTGACAATCCCATTTACTTCAATGGGAGTTTCTGTACCAACTCGCATTTTAATTAAAAAAAAAAAAACTCTTCAGAAATATATAGAGTATGTTTTAATCAGAGCTACAGAGAGCTCTTAAGGAAATTAATCAAGAGATAATTTCTCTGGGGAAAAGAATGGATACTCTTGAGAGCCAAGGCAGACAGTCTGGTCATAATAGCAAGAGCAGAGCGAGATCCAGGTACAGGATAGAAGCAGTAACCAAACAGAAACAAATAATGCAGAAGCTGACAACAGGATGCAGAGGTAACTGTAGATGATGTACCAACAGTTAGGTCCTGCTGGCCTGAATAAATTTACTCTTTGAGAACCAATCAGGAGAGACTGGCATGTCCAGATAAAACGTAGTCAGAGCTATAATGCACTACCCTTAAGGAACTCCTGGATAGCTCATTAAGCAGGGCTGCTGCCTTTGAGCATAGAAGTATAGGGTTCACGTCCGACAAACCTGCAACACCTATTTCAGCAACTCGTCCAGAGACATCTGCTGAACAGTTTTTAACGGACAGTCCTCCCTGTTAAACCTAGACATTTAGAAGCTCGGAGACATTATTGTCAAGCTTTGCTATTAGAAGGTAAAGAAGCCATCATGGTGGAGATAGAAAACCAAAGAACATCAAAGTGGATGGTGAAAACTTTAATCTCTGCAAATGAGAGGATTAAAAGCAATAACTGAGATTCGATGCAAAAACAACATTAAGTATTAACGGGGATTCCCTTTACGGCTGATCACCTCACCCAACGAGACTGAGACTTTCATAAAAGATTCATCTTTACCACTTTCAAAATAAATTCAAAGGAAAAAGCTTTGGCCAAGGAAACCTTCAGAGACCCGATCGCCCACCTTGAACTTACAAAACATGCCAGTTCTATCCAGAGGAGACGAACTGACACCTTTGCCAAAGGATTTCTGTGACTGCAAGAACTCTCCACAACTAAAATAAGACTTTTCTGCAATGTTTTGTTTTGTTCCCCCCCAGAAGTCATTTCGTTACGTGAGTCTCTTGAATGAGAATCAAATCTCGATCCTCTAAGATCTTACCTATCTTAATATAAAGTGTAAGTGGTAAGACTTACGATACTTAACAGTATTTTACCTGTAACCAGAATAATTACCCCACATTTCCAGGTATTTTTTTTAAACAATCTATTTTATTTAAATAATACATTATTACTTAACTAACAAGGTACCCCATTAAAGTATTGGGATAAAAGCTAATTAAAACATTTCAGTGTGACATTAATATTAATCCAACCATGTATCCCATCATAGTATTGTAACTAAGATAACACAAAGCAAATAATTTACAAGGAAGTTGAAGTTTCACACATATTTATGCATAATCTAATTCTCAATACATTTAGATTGGGAAGCTCATACCCCACGAAAAATATTGTATAATATTAGGTTAGAGATGGCAAGAAATCTAACATAATGCCTGATACCCGCCTTCTAAAATCAGGCCATTCTCTCTCATTCTAAAGAAAGTAAGGATTTACAAGAAAAGCTCCTGAACCCTAACATTAGATGTAACTCAGACATAATTGGATGCAGGGCCATCATAGGGCTAACTGGCCTGAAGCCCATGGCCCCGGACCTTCCAGGGCCCTCAATCTTCCAGAGGCTCCAGACATACTATGAGGAAATGCAGAAAGTAGAGAATTACAAACCCCGGATTAAACAGAAACTTTCTAGATTTACAAAAAAAATCAATAGACCATGTTAAAATACAGAAAACGAAAGACCAAACAGAAAAAAATCCTCCCACGCATTTCTTGAGAAAGCGTTGCTTGGTGCAAAACGTGTGGGAGTATTTTTGTTCTGTCTGTTCTTTTGTTTTTTTTTTAATTTTAAGATGATCCATTAAAGTTTACATTTATATATTTTTTTATATTTGGTGAGTTCCTGCTTAATCCGGGGTTGGCGATTCCCCATCTACTTTCTGCATTTCCTGCTACGTGACCTACCTGATCGGAGATACGGCAACGGGAAATCCAGACACCGAAGCTGCTGATAAACAGTGCCGCTACATCACGGCGACGCAGTGAAGAGAAGGAGGCAGACTTGGCCAACACCGTCAATACGAGAGCTCTTTCTCATAACACCAACGACCCTGGGTTCCTTAACGAGGTAAGCCTATACTTTTCACATAGGTCCCGGGTAGGTGGAGGATGTATATGAACACTGAGTCATTGCCTTGAAAGCTTCTGATCTTATCCCGAGCGATCAATATCACGCCGCAACTTATTATTTTTGAAAGTGCATCTCCTGGAGCAGCAGAATGGCTGTTGCAACTTAATTCCACAAATACTATGGCTCCAAATTTTATTTTAAATTCTTCGACTGAACTGAACGCAGCAAATGTTACTTCCTTATCATTTTTTTCAAAATTGTGGGTGATTAAAACAGTTGTTTTTAATGTTATATAGCCTGTCATATACAGCACACTTGTGAGCACATGACCTGCATATGAGATAAGGGTTACTACACAGCTCTCTAGTTGGCCCACTTTGTACCTTCGCAAAGGTCCCTCAAATGAACAATTTTGCCCCTCAATCCGTCCCCATATACCATCTGTCACGAATAGCACACTTGTCAGCACGTGACTTAGATATGCAACCAGGGTTAATACACATGGCTACTCTAGCCAACTCACCTTTCTTCTCCACAAGGTACTTTCATTGAGTTAATATTAAACCCTTACTCAATTGCAATCAGATCTATCCGCTGCCACCACTCAAGAAATTTGCAAAAATATGTCATTAATATATATATATATATATATATATATATATATATATATATATATATATATATATATATATATATATATATATATATATATATATAAACAAAAAGAAGGGGGCTGAGCTGCGCCTCTGCTAATGATTGCTGGTATACAGTGTGACTCACTAGGAGTAAAACACTGTATAATAGGTATATAATCTAATGAAATATGAATAAGATAAATTAAAAATAATAGAATAAATAATATTAATAAATCAAATGCAATAAAATAAAACCTATAGCTAAGCAATAAAAGCAAGATATAAACGATCATACAACAAATGAATATCTGCACAAATGGGAAAAAAAGGAGGGGGGGTATAAAAACCAGTCCTCAGAATAGTCCAATAAGTCCAATAAATTCTGGTATAGAGGGTCTCCGGCTGCTCTCAAAGTGGACAACCACATCCACAGGGAATCTAGAAGAAAAGGGGGAAGAGAGAGCGCACACCCATAGCGTAAAATTGTAACATTTAATGAGGGAAAGGGAGAGGGGGGGATAAAAATTGCACTTACAAAGGTACAATATAAAAAAGCATTCTGTGATATATAATCACCACCATCCGGTTTAGAACTGCAGCCTCATATTCTGTGCAGTCCCAGGATGACGTCCCAGTCCAAGTCCAGGGTAGTTATTCTCCTTTGCATCAGTGGGGGAGTCCTGTAGAGTAGCTATGAGCTGGGAAGCCTCTGCAACAATCGCGCGGGTCAATGGGTCCCAACGCGCGGTGATGACGTCAGTGTCATGCGTCTGACGTGATGACGCTCCCTGACGCGTTTCGTCACACAACGGGCGACTTTCTCAAAGGGAAGTCAGGAGAGGGGAAAGGTCCGGTATTATATACCCTGTCTGCTGATAGATTGACTAATTCCAAACCCCTCTCAGCTGTGGCGGTACTTGTTTCAGTGCATACAATCGCAGTGCCTGTTAATTAAGTTGGAACTATGGGGACCAGCGGAGTAATATACTAAGGATACAAAAATGCATGCTCATAATAAGGAAATTAGTAATTGGTAGTTAGAAAACAAAATAGACCGCCGCTTGCATAGATTGGTGACACATAAACCTTCAACAACATATTAACATTTCCAATAACTCAATTGCGATTGATATTGAAAATACCAATTGTCCAAACCAATATAAAATATATGTAAAAGGCTCAATATATCAATAAATGTGTGTACCTATAAAGTGGATAATCATACCAATACCCACACGAGAGCCCTACCTGTCTAAAACAAGTTAGACATAGGTGAATAAAACTGATTACATAAAAAAATGATTACATAAAAAAGATTACATAAAAAACTGAAGAACAGAGGTGTAATTATTGACAGTAAGAAGCACAGCAGGAGAGCATTGTGACAATTATAAAACTTCATACTAATCTATAATGTCTATCCTAGGTCCGGCAATGAAGCAGACATCTAGGAGGGAGGTATAAGCCACGAACAAAGAAGATGACAGGAAGTGAACCACTAATGGAGTAGCTGTATCTAGTGAACAATGTGAAGTGCAGTGATAAATTGTGTTGAAATATATAGAACCTTAATAGGTAATATTGTGCTGGTCAATGGCGTGAGCTACCACTCAAAGGAACCAAATTGTGCATGATATTAGAAAAGACTAATGGGTGTGATACTATCTAAAGTGTATGATGAATATATTAAAAAGTGAAAAATAATAATTATTTGATATATATATACCTTGTATATACTGTATAAGTGAACTAATTACAATAAATGTGTATTTACCCAAAAATCTAAATCCTATAAAGTATTATGAAATGAAGTGATGAGTGATGGGGGGGGGGGGGGGGGGGGGGAAGGGGGTGTGGGATGAATCCAGAAGGGATCCAGACAGAAGATGGCAGAGTGCAGAGGCAGTGTTGGCAGGAAGAACCGTCCAAGGAGACATCAAACAAAGGTACTCACATCTAAGCATTCATTAAGTCCACCCGGACTCAAAGTACCCAACTGGTGGATCCAAAAGGTTTCCCGCTTACATAGGGTTTTAAACCGATCCCCACCAAGGGCATTTGGTGAGATGGTCTCAATTCCCATTATTGTCATGGTTTTAGGGTCTTGCTGGTGAATGACTTTGAAATGCCTAGACAGACTATGGGTACTAAGACCCTTGAGTGCATTTCTCCTATGTTCCAGGAACCTTGTTCCAAGAGTCCTAGTGGTGCGTCCAATATATTTTAGATTGCATCCACACTGAATCATGTACACCACATATGTACTTAGACAAGTAATGGAACTTTTGATAGTATGTGTGGTACCTCTTAAGGTGGAACTGACAGTATTCTGACTAAGGAGATGCTTGCAAGTAATGCATCGACTCCGTCCACAGGGATGATTTCCCATTGGGCCCTTTTGAAGCTTGGCACTGGTAGACATGGGAGAAGACCTAAGTCTAGTAGGAGCTAGAATGCTTTTAATACTCCTAGCCTTCCTATATGTGACAGTGGCTCTATCAGGCAAGGTGGGTCCTAGATGAGGATCACACTTAAGAACAGACCAGTGATCATTCAAAATCTTGTTAATGGATTTAAAAGATTTATTATAGGTGGTAATGAACCTCAAGGTTGAAGCTTCTATCCCTGAATGTACTGATGATGTATTATAACAATGACGGGTCCCTTTTTGTTGTTGTTTCTTTTTGGACTGATTCAAAAGTGTGATACGATCGGATGAGCTCACCTTGTCAAATGAATCAGAAATCAGACCAGGATCATACCCTTTTGATAAGAACTTGCTTTCAAGTACTGTGGACTGGTTCCTAAAGTCAACATCCCTTGTGCAGTTCCTACGTATTCTGTGGAACTGTCCCAAGGGAATATTGTCGAGCCATTGCTTGTGATGATTGCTGGACGCATGGACATAGCTATTGACAGACACAGACTTGAAATGTGTGGTGGTAATAATATTCAAGTCTGTGTCTATACTGAGAGCCAGATCCAGAAAAATTAATTCCACAAATACTATGGCTCCAAATTTTATTTTAAATTCTTCGACTGAACTGAACGCAGCAAATGTTACTTCCTTATCATTTTTTTCAAAATTGTGGGTGATTAAAACAGTTGTTTTTAATGTTATATAGCCTGTCATATACAGCACACTTGTGAGCACATGACCTGCATATGAGATAAGGGTTACTACACAGCTCTCTAGTTGGCCCACTTTGTACCTTCGCAAAGGTCCCTCAAATGAACAATTTTGCCCCTCAATCCGTCCCCATATACCATCTGTCACGAATAGCACACTTGTCAGCACGTGACTTAGATATGCAACCAGGGTTAATACACATGGCTACTCTAGCCAACTCACCTTTCTTCTCCACAAGGTACTTTCATTGAGTTAATATTAAACCCTTACTCAATTGCAATCAGATCTATCCGCTGCCACCACTCAAGAAATTTGCAAAAATATGTCATTAATATATATATATATATATATATATATATATATATATATATATATATATATATATGAAAAATTGTAAAAGACAGCGCCCTTCTCCAACCACGCACAGACCACTGTGGCCCCAATAAAGTGCAGCAAGGTAATACCAGCACAGATAACTAATAAAAAAATGGCTAAAATATACTAATATAAAAAATTGTAAAGATATATGTGGTTAGGAACTAATAATAGGGACTAATGCCCTGTATTAAATATATATAAATGTAGTGTGTGTGTGAAAAAATTGTGTGTGTATATATACCAGACTCTCAGGTCCCTGTTTATTAAAGAAAAACTATGCACTTAACACACAACAATCTGTTGTAGCAAAATGTGTCTGAAAATGTAAATACTCTCTCCAGAGTGTGTAATAGTTCATATTTCATGATATCATGAAATATTCTAACGGGTTTTTTTTTTAATTTAAAAAAATGTATTCAAAGATAATGTTTGTACAATATTTATGGAATAGGGAGTTTAATTGATTTTTCGGAAATGTATTTAAAATATAACGGACAACAAAAAACTATAACAGCATGACAAACAGGAGTTTACATTTCCACCATTAAAATAGCTTCAGGAATTCTCCTACCAGTGACGGCCACAAACTGCAAAGGCGACAGATCTTTTTCAAAGTTGAAATGTATTAAGAACGAGCTCCGCAGTTGCTGCTTCAACCACGATTGAACGCTCTTTCCTTGATGACAATAAAATCCGGTCTACTTCATAAATTCAAATGTGATGATTTGACTTTGCAGATAAAAAAAAAAGAAAGACGTATGCAACAAGGTAATCCCCCCCCCCCCTTATCTAACTGAGGTGGTGGAATGCCCTGACTACGGGTGCTGCCTCTACCTGCTGGCTTCCAGGAGGCCTGCGCCTCCGCCTTTGGGAGCCTGGAGTGCAATATACACAACTCTGACAGCGCCTCCACCCAGATGAGGTCCGCACTATATAGTGGGCTAGCCCCAACCGGGAACACCTTAATAGTAAAATACACACAGTGGCTGTATATAAATAGCTTTACTGAAAAAGGTAACTTACTCTCTAAATTTAACTTGCGACATAACAACAACATAACACATATTTATATAACCCACACCCACACTAAGTAGAAGTAACCCGCACCAGTGTCCCAGTGTCCCGGTCTACTCCCCACCCACGTGTTTGGCAGCGCTGCCCCGTGAAGCGTTGGTGCACTTGTGGGTACCTGGCCGGTACGCGTCCTGTACCGGGTGATGGATCTTTGCAAAGGATCTCGTCGAGCTCTGGATTCACGTCCACAGGGTCCTCTTTCCGACACCGGTATCTCTCCGGCACTAGTTTTAGGCCTAATGCTGCGTTTGATCCCAAACGCAGGCTTTTGGTGACTTTCACACACACAGCTCTATTTCTAAACTGTAATAACCTAAAGGGCAAATGCCCTCAGCACTATAGGTATTCCCTGGCCACAAACTAAGGGAAGGGAAACTAATTGGGGCCTGCAAGGGTAGTCTGGCCTAGATCCCAGAGCACAGCTCTGTGGGCACAACCTGCTCTTTCCCTGTTTTGGCTAGAACTCTCTCTCAACTGCCTCCTGCTTAACTGCCTAACTGTCAGCATGAGTTCCCCTTACACAAATGTAGCAGCCTGATTGGCTGCTTGTGGTCCATCTCATTGCAGCCCCCCTCTCTCCTCACTCTATACTGCCATGCGCGAACTCCCTGCTCTGACATCCGCAAGATGGCCGCTGCTACCCAGCCACCGAGACTTCCCGCGCCTGCGCTCTGCTGTGCGCCTCTGCAACGCCTCTGCACCGGCTCGAAGGGTAAGGGCGGGGTTGCGGGGAAACAGGGAAACCTGCGAGGGGGGGTGTCGCGGGGAAACAGGGAAGCCTGCGAGGGGGGGTCACGGGAAACAGTGAAGCCTGTGGGGGGTGGGGGGTGTGGGGAGATCCCCTAGCCCTGGCTACACGCAGATAAATAAAATGTTTGTGTTTCTAGTAATATTTGCAGAATTTCAATAAAAGTTATGAATGTTGTTTGATTAAAAAACATGTTTTATTTAAATGTGACCTTTGTGGGTGGGGCCCCGAATCTACACTTAGCCCAGGGCCCCAAAAATTCTTCAGATGGCTCTGAGATGCAACAAAAAATTACCTTTGTGTCAGTGGGTAGATGTTAAAAGAGTTAAAGATTTACTTTGGGGGAAACAGATAAAAGACTGTCACTAAAAGTCCCTAGAAATTGCACTCATTATCAATTGTAATCTAATATACATAAAGTAACTAGTACCACTAGTATGAAAATATTACAGACCAAATGGAAAATACCCACTCAACCAAAACTATAACACAACAAAGAAATATACACTTTTATTACATACTAAAATATGACGAAATGCATAAAATGACATGCATTTCGTCATATTTTAGTATGTAATAAAAGTGTATATTTCTTTGTTGTGTTATAGCTTTGGTTGTGTGGGTATTTCCCATTTGGTCTGTAATATTTTCATACTAGTGGTACTTGTTATTTAACTGGTACTTTATGTATATTAGATTACAATTGATAATGAGTGCAATTTCTAGGGACTTTTAGTGACAGTCTTTGGTCACTTATCTGTGTTTTTTCTAGTTTTTCTATTATTTTCCCTTTGCACCGTTGATAATATCTTCTCTAGTTGGTGAGCAAGGTGTTTCTGTGTGTTCTTTTGGGAAACAGATAAATCCATTAGATTTAATAAAAGAAAAATTCTGTGCCCCAACAAAGAATTCTTCAGATACCTACAGTAGAACACCAACATTTCATAACTATTCAATAACTATTCAATAACTATTTCAAATGTGCATGCAAATTGGCCCCTCTAAGCAAAAGCTTCATTTCCATTTTCTGCAAAGATAGCATTCCCAACAATTAGATGAGAAATATAAATTTATACAACAATGGGAAATTTACATTGTGCAGGTGAATCTTTAGATATGAAAAACTAGGAGACAATCTAAGACTCAACAGCTAGGATACACATGGGTATAAAAGAGAACAGCTACATTCACGTAATGCTGTATAGATGGTATCAGACCCCAGACCGACTTCATAACATTTATAAAAAATGTCCTTCCTTTGTTTTAGAGGTTTCAAAGATGTACAGTCGGCTCAATGTGCCATATATTGTGGCAATGTTCTAGTCTCCAAACTACGGAAACAATTATATTCTTTGGTGAATAGGCTCTACAGTCTTGCCCTACCACTGGATCCACGGGTTTTCCTTATGAAATAAACCATCTCATAATATCTCTAGAAAAAACTGTAAATTAATTATAGCCTAGCCTCCCGGCCGCTACTTCTCTGCCTGGACCTTTCCAGTGTAAGTTGTGTTAGGTGCAGGCAGTGGAGGGGTTAATTCCTTCAATAAGGTCTGTGTGTGTTTTGCATCCTTGGATTGTGTCACACATATCCAAGGGCGGGCCTTGCAACTACCAGAGAGTGTCAGCTTGAGTGAAGGATATTGATTGGTTAATCTAAAGTGAGTGATCACCAATCAGTATTCACCCTGCTCTGTTAAGGGGCAGGGTTACAGTCACAAATCTCAGGCTATAAATCAGGTCACTCTCCTAAATTAAGGGTTCTTGGTTGTCATTCGTTCTCCTCCCCCTGTGGAGTGAGGAGCATCATCCTACATCCCACCAGGAGATGGGAGGAGAGTCTAGCAGGCCTAACATGGGCCTGAGGCCCGAGTCAGGGCACTGACAGAATGGGAAGAGAGAGAAAAGTATACCTCGGTGCTGTGTTTATATCTTCTGCATGCAATAAAGAGCAAGTTGTATCCGAACAAGTGTGAGTCACTGTCTTGCTGTTGAAAGAAAAATAAAGGTGTCAGTATGGGCCATCTCCTGCTCATAACAGAGGATCCACACTGAATGGAGGCGCTGCACCGAGGAAGATCAAGGTAATCTGCACCCTGTCCTGGTTCTCCCCACACCATCGCAGAGAACTCAGCCCTCCTGTTTACCAACAGGTACAGCCCAACACCTAGAAAGTAGCCAGATAAGAAACAGACCCCCCAATATCACAAGGCTTACTCAGACGAACGATGCTTCTTTCAAAGA